>NC_133771.1:20070225-20205606 GCF_003597395.2 Chelonoidis abingdonii
ACTGGGACTTTTCAGCTTGGAAAAGAGATGACTAAGGAGGGGATATAATATAAAATCATGACTGCTATGGAGAAAGTAAATAAAAACGTGTTTTTACTCCTTTTCATAACAATAGAACTAGGGTTACCAAATGAAATTAATAGGCAGCAGGTTTAAAACAAAAGGAAGTATTTCTTCACACAACACACAGTCAACCTGCGGGACTCCTTACCAGAGGCTTTTGTGAATGGCAAGACTATAACAGGGTTAACAAACAAAGAACTAGATAAGTTCATGGCGGATAGGTCTATCAATGGTTGCTGGCCCCGATGGGCAGGGGTGGTGTCCCTAGCCTGTTTGCCAGAAGCTGGGAATGGGTGACAGGGAATGGATCACTTGATGATTACCTGTTTTGTTCATTCCCTCTGGGACACTTGGCTTTGGCCACTGTCAGAAGACAGGATACTGGGCTAGATGGACCTTTGGTCTGATCCAGTATGGCCATTCTTATGTTCTGGTTTTAGTTCCTGTGCCCAGTACCACAGTGGCCCTGGGTTCCTGGAGGGAAATTACAGTAAAAGTTCTACTCAGCCTGTAGATGAAAGTTTTGGAAAATTTAGGTGCTAAACTCTAACAAGTCTATACAGACCATATATAAACTGAGATTTTTAGAGGCTCCAAAATTCACCAAAACTGAGTTGATTTTCATGTGGACAGTAATAGGCACATCCCTGGCATCGGGGTAACCCCCTGGGTAAATTTCAAGTCCCCAGTCCAAAGCATGGGGGTGTTAGTGATTGTCAGTGAAAAGGCTGTATGAACAGGAGCATTTTTCCCTAACCTTCTTCTGAGAAATGACTGAACTATTTTACATGGAACTTTCTGAACTTCAGTCTGAGACAGACATGTGACATGAAACATTTAATCTCAAATGGTTAAGCTTGGCAAAGTTATAAGTAACTGAAAACAGAATTTGATAACTATAGAGATCACTACCTGTTTATGATAAAAAATAAAATCCTCAGAATTTTATTGTCTCCGGAAGATTCCCTACAGAATCGTGATTAGAAACTTTGGAAGAGCTCCCCTACCTCCTACCCGCCCCCCCAAAAGTAGACTGCTACATTGTGGGATAGGACTTTGCAAGACCTGATTCTCACTTATAGTAAAGCTCCTTTATAGTGCCAGAGCAGTGCAAAGGGATCTAGATGTATATGAGAATCAAGCCCTGGGTGTTTATGGTCCCTGTTCCTTTTTTTTTCTCTGAGAGCCAAATGGACTGTAATCCAATAGATCAGCACAGAGGGGTTTCAGAAGGGAGGGATGCTGAGTCAGTGACATGTGTGTCCTCATACCTTTTGTGGGGATCCAGAACCATGAGCCGAAGGGAGTAGTGTTAAGAGACTGGTAGCTGTCTTGTGGGAACATAGCAGCACAAATTACTGCAAGCAGAATTCTCCAAATATTTGTGCATCTTCCCTTTAGTATGCAATTATCAGAGATGAATGGAGAACAGAAATACTATTTTGTGGAGAATTGCCATGTATTGAAATCTGCCTTAATTCCAATTTTTTTTGGGGGGGAGGGGGAACCCAAATCTCAAAATTCTCTGTGAAAAAAAGTTTTAATTGTTTTTGTGCAATCAAACCATTTTCTTTTTACATTTTGTTTTGATTTTTAATATTTTTAAATTCTGCAAATTGTATTTGTCAAATAAATGTGGAGGTTCCAGCATGGCATTGGGGAGCACAAGCCACTGGCTGCACAGAGGTAGGAGATCACTGTGTAGCTCCCACCAAGGACACAGACTCACTGGTGAGGCTGCACCTGACTCTGACACAGCACAAGGACCAGGCCAGCCTCAGAAATACCCAAGGGCCTTACCCCTCCATGCCAGGTGCACCAGGTATGGACAAGCAGGCTCAGCAATGCGGGATCCAAGTGTGGAGGAGCTTAGTATTGGGAGATCCAGGTATGAGTTGTGTGGGTTCTGTGTGGGGTAATCTGGGTGCAGGCGGCTCAGTGGGGAATCCAGGTGCAGGGCGATCTGAATGCACAGGGGCTTGTTGGGGGGTTCTGGGTGTAATGGTAATGGGACACCGCAGGGGGGTCCGGGTGAACGTGGTTGGGGCTCAGCAGGGTGGGGTCTGGGTGTGGGTGGGATAGAGATCAGCAGTGGGGTCTGGATGGGAGAGAGCTTGGAGGGGGTCTAGATGCTGGGGGAGTGAGGCTCAAAATAATGGGGATCCAGGTGCGGTTGGTTGGGGCTTGGTAAGGTGGGGATCTGGATGTGGATGACTTGTTGGGGTGGTCCAGGTGCATGGGGAGTGGTGCTCATTGGCTGGGGTTCTGGGTGCTGGGGGGTGATCCTCAGCAGGAGGGTCTGAGTGTGAGGGAGTCTGGATTCATGCACTGTTTTAGGGGCACAATGGGGATTTAAAGATGCCGTAAAGCAGTATAGTCAATTTTCCCATTGTTCAGAAAATCCTCATCGGCATAAAAATGGCATAGCCAGACCAGTAGTAGCTCCCCTTCACTACCACTATATTGCGTTTCATAGTCAACAATGTAATTATAACAAACATATTGAAATAGATAACAAACATACTGGGAATACATTTTAAAGGACCCTTCAAATTTCCAGTTGAAAAATTTGCACTCATTGGTGCACACAAAAAGTGGAATTTTCATATGTAAA
This sequence comes from Chelonoidis abingdonii, assembly GCF_003597395.2. Classification (NCBI taxonomy): domain Eukaryota; kingdom Metazoa; phylum Chordata; order Testudines; family Testudinidae; genus Chelonoidis; species Chelonoidis abingdonii. Next base: position 20,072,903 of record NC_133771.1, read on the forward strand.
ACAGACAATTGTACACGTAAGTGGGCCTTTGCTCTTACAAATATGGAGTGTAATGAATAAAGATGAATTGTTCTTTTTTCTGTGTGGCTGCTGGGCTCTGACTGTTCTTTATCATTTGAAGCCCAAGTTCAGGAAGGCATTTACTTCACTTGACTTCAATGAGACTTCAGTGTGTGCTTAATTGCTATCCTCAATGCTCTTATGAATCAGGACCAGAAAGATTTTATTGTTAGCTTTGTTGCAATATCTTATTGTCAATTGGTGCTATAAAGTGCATATAACTTCCTAAAATCATGCAAATGTTGTTCTATAAAATCAAATGCTTATATTGGCTGGTTAATTGATTTTCAGAGTAAATATGTGACCACCACATTAGCAAGCAGATCTCACGATGCACTGATTCTGCAAGACAGAGAGACGGACACAGAGAAAAAGATAAAACACAAGCAAATAAAATATAATACTGTCATGGACTCCAGTCATTCGCCAGGCTGTACTTTAAAGTACTTTAAATATCACCCCTTTTCATTTACTGCAGCATTTATAAAGATAGAAAATGCTTCATCAGTTTGGCAACAGTTTGTTATGTTTATTAAGTCAAAGCTAAATGTTGGTTGGCATGAAGAACATAAAAAAAAGCAAAAAACCATTAGTATAGCTTCAGTGTTGCTGCTCAGATTCTAATAATTTCCTACATGTAATGAGATTGGGGAATGTAGCGGCCCTTTTCCTGACAATGCTGGCAGCAGGATAGCTTCTACATGCTATTGATTTTTCTTCATTGATTGTAATCTTCTTCTTCCTGAGTGTCTGTCTTTGCTTTGGTGACATATTGCACACTGAATAGTCCCTGAGTAATTCCTGAATGGTTTGGGATCATTTTTATTTTCACAGGACAGTTGAGACCAATGGAGTGATTTATGTGTACTTTGGAAAGAAAAACAAAACAGTATTGCTCTGGGAATAAGTATGGGCACAAAGATTTGAAAAGAATAAAACAAAGCAGAACTCCTCTTCCCCTCCTCCTTCCTTCTCACCATCTTGCCCCCTGTTAACTCCACACTCCAATAATTTCATAAGTATCTGCCAGATCATATAGAGGAGAACAGTAAAGCATAAACAGCTTTCACAGCTGTGATTTCAGCCATGATTGATGATGAAATACCACTGGAGGGATAGCAGGAAAATGAATATTTATTAATGGCATAAAGTGCCTCTGGTTTAAAATCTAAGGAGATCCATCATTTCATATCCATGGGATGTGTGCATTCAAAGCAGAATGTTCAATAAAAAAAAGCCAGAAACCTTAGTCAAAACATAAGTAATTTGAGAGGGCTGCTGACTCAATTCCTTTCTTTAAATGGGCTAACCATGGTGGTTTTCATAAAGATTTTTATTCCCATTTTAGCTACCATTAACATTACATGAATGGTAGATCATAGAGACCTCGTCTAGAAAAATTGCAGTGGCAATTGCTTTAACATATTACAAAAGCACATAGCTATGCATAACTATCATCCATATTGTGCTAACATGTTATTTACAATGATTTTCTGCAGAGGTAAACACTCCACAATTGTCTGAGGTGTAGTAAAAGGCTTTTCTGCCATGACTTCAATATCTGTTATGAATTTTATAAGACTAATGTTTCAGCCAACCTATACCAAACCACCCCTGGTATTTTTGTTTATGTTAGACATGGGCAGTATCATTTTTCACTGAATGGTCCCTAGACTTTTGTAAGTTAAAGAAGACAATTTTCAGCTAACTGGATATGGAAAAGGTTAAATGTTTAATTTGTAAATATTTACAAACACCCCCCTCCTACCCCGATATATATTTTTAAATGCACACTCAAGCAGTAAACATCATCCTATGTTGAGCCATTTTTCTCTGATGTTTTTGAAGCCTGGTATATGGGATGAGTTTGTTCAGACAATAAAAAATGTAGTTGCTGTGTTGACAGCAAAGGAGAAATTGACTGATGGAATTCAGCAGCATAATTTAACATACAGCTTTCAAGTTGGGATGGAAGTTCCAGAATGTTAAACTTTGCTTAATGGATAATGCTGAGAAAACCAGGATTCAGAGGAAGTCTAAAAATGGATCAGAACTTATTCATGGCTAAGAATGTGTAAAAAACTGCCTAATTAACTGTAGGCACTTGGGGTAAAAACACATACATGCTCTAGCTAGCAAAAATACAATTACTAGTCCACATGTCAGAATTCTGCACATAAGAAGCTCCTTTCCATTGTCAACACTACCCAGCCCATACTTCTATCCTACCATTCCTCACCAAATCATTGGGTCCAGTAATGTTGGACACACATGACCTCAGAGCTCAGCTAGTTGTGATAACCATATCATAATGAGAAAGTTGCCTGTATATCAAACATAGGTAACTGTACTGTGCTCATCTCTGTGGTACCAGGCGGCAGTCACTAAGCATTGAGATGGCTGAAAGGTAGAAGGAGGGAGATGTGGAGGAAAAGGGGGATGGATTAGGTCAATGGAAGGACACAAGTGAAGAACCTTGTGTTCTCTCATGTCCCTCATTTCAGGGATTAGTGTTTCTCATTGTCAGTCATTGTGGGGTCTCTATCCCATGCTATGGATATAGAGAGACAGTGTGGCAGACAGATTTGCCCCATGTAGTTTAAAAACTCTTTATCATGTAGTCTAATTTTTAAAAGAAATTTGAAGCTAAATGATTAAAAAAAGAACAAACTGCTACAGAACAACCAATTGTAAAAGCAAACAAGGTTTGCGTGCCTTTGCTGATAAAGTGTGCCGAGTCAGCACACTGGCACCAGTAAGAAGTCATACCTTCCCCAAGTGCTCCACTGTCAGATGCAGACTCCAAGTAAGGATGGCAGTACCCACACCGTGAAAGCAGTCCTTCCTGCGTTAGCTACAGTGCGGGGATAGAGTTCACTTTGCGAAGAGAAATGATAATACTCTGTGCTTTCATCTAAGGATAGCAATGCACTTTGCATATTTTAATTATTTCTCAAATATTCATTCTACACGGGGGGCATACTCCTGGGGAGAAAATCATGTAAGTTTCTCAAAGTGACACAAGAAATCAATAGCATAGGTGGGAATGGAACCCAGGAATATGAACCTTGGTCCTCTGAGCTAAAGGCCTGACGCAAAGCCCCTTGAAGTCAATGGAAAGATTATCAGTGGGCTTTGGATCATGCACTAGGTACTCAACAGCACTAACTTCTTTGGAAAAAAAATCCCATTTCAGATTTAATGGTTGCAAGTGAAAATCTTTAACTAATGATTTATTCCAAGTGATTAAGAGACTTGGGATGTTTTGTACCTGTCTAAAAGTAGTGCAGACTTTTGATTAATTATTGTCACTTGTCACAGCTTCATGTTCTCTGTAAGTGGAGCTCTGGGAAGAACTCTATAAAACTTGGATCACAAGGGCTGGTAGGAAACCAACTGCTTCTTGTGAGCTTGGAGACTCCAGTTCACTTTAGTTCTTGCAACAGATGAACGCTTTCTCTTGAGCAGGTTCTTCAGAAAGTCACCCAGTGCAGCCCTCTGTCTCACTTCTTGAACAGAGGGTAGGAAGGCTACAGACACTCCTCTATCCTAATGCAGTGGGAACAACAGAAACTATTTACATACCATTACTTACTGGTACTGAGAAAGAGCAGAGAGATTCCTGATGGCCATTTGATCTGCCCATAAAGAGGTGGAGAAGGATCTATCAGGCTTCAGAACTGAAGCAAAAATGGGACAGGCCATCTGCTCTGCAAAGGAACTGGACTGGGAATCAGGAGATCTACATTTTGTTTCTGGCTCTCTCACAGACTTGGCAAGTCCCTTTGATGTACCTACTGTAAAATGGGGATAAGAACATCTGTAGAATGAGGATAAGAATATTTCTGTACCTCAAAAGGATTTGTGAGGCTAAATCAAAAAGAAATATGTGCAAGGGGTTTTCAGGTGATTATGGCATATGCCATAGAAAAGCCTGTAAATAAAAGCTGTCCAAGGTAAAGAGATGACATGGGAAGGATAGCTAGTTGAAAGAAGGGAGTGGTTTTTGTTTATTGTGAATGTTTTCTCCAGCTCTGTTTGTTTCTGTTGCTTGTAGTTTGCCAGGGAGTTTCAGGCTCTCTTAATGACTGGTTAATAATATCCAAAATAAAGCAACAGAGAAATGGAAATAACGAAGCTGGATAAGATTCTGTTGCTTTTCACAAGGAAAAAAAGTGGCTTTATTGTGATGCAGGCAGTGAAGCCAGACTTCAAGTCAGGTAATGGGAAATTACCCAGGGTTTTCTTACATTTCTGCTCCAGCATCTTAACTTGTGCGCCCTGCATCATTCTATTTCATGGGCATTGACACTTGGTAAATGAGTTTAAAAACTTTTAAAAAGAAATAAAATACATAAAGTCCTTTTGTTTTTAACTGTTATAATCACAATTTTCAGAAAACCATATCCGTATCCTGGGCTAATGGCATATTATATTGGCATGTCACATCTGGAGAGATCAACCATATAATGTGATGTGACTGGCAACAGCTTTGAAAATTCAAGAAAACACATCCTTTACTGCAGCTGCAGTTCCAAAGGCACTTCTCTCCAAATTCTATAGTATCTAAAATTCTATCCTTAGAGCCAAATCCTGCTCTTTTTAAGGTTAGTGTGAACAAGAACAAGGTTAGTGTGAACAAGAACAAAAACTGATGCTGCCAATAGATATCTGTGGAAATATTTGAGAAAATGTTAATGAGTCCTGAAAGTTTCCTGAATTGTAGTGGAAACAATTAAAATCCAAAAGCTAGTACCAGAAGTATATTCTTCATCATTTGAAAAGTTTTGGTCAACCAGTCTGGAAGCATGTCTTAAGTCAGTGGCTTTCAACCTTTCCAGACTACTGTACCCCTTTCAGGAGTCTGATTTGTCTTGTGTACCCACAAGTTTCACCTCACTTAAAAACTACTTGCTTACAAGTATCAGAGGGGTAGCCATGTTGTTCATCTGCAAATTTGACACCATCAGCTCAGGATTAAACAAAGACTGTGAATGGCTTGCCAACTACAAAAGCAGTTTCTCCTCCCTTGGTTTTCACACCTCAACTACTAGAACAGTGCCTCATCCTCCCTGATTGAACTAACCTCGTTATCTCTAGCTTGCTTGCATATATATACATGGCCCTGGAAATTTCCACTACATGCATCTGATGAAGTGGGTATTCACCCACGAAAGCTCATGCTCCAAAACGTCTGTTGGTCTATAAGGTGCCACAGGATTCTTTGCTGCTTTTACTTGCTTACAAAATCAGACATAATAATAATACGAGTGTCACAGCAAATTATTACTGAAAACTTGCTTACTTTCTCATTTTTTACCATATAATTATAAAATAAATCAATTGCAATATAAATATTGTACTTACATTTCAGTGTATGTACATAGAGCAGTATAAATAAGCCATTGTCTGTGTGAAATTTTAGTTTGTACTGACTTTGCTGGTGCTTTTTATGTAGCCTGTTGTAAAACTAGGCAAATATCTGGATGAGTTGATGTACCGCCTGGCAGACCTCTGTGTACCCCTGGTTGAGAGTGACCAATCACTCAAGATAAATAACAAAGAGTAAATAGTCAAATTGATCAGTTTGCTAATAGTCCATTTGATGAGAGCTGTTCATTCAGACCCTTTGCCGAGTAATGCATAAAGGATGCATTGACAGAATCATAGCCTTAAATGACTCAAAAATAGCAAAAGGGGCTATGTTCCCACAATAAACATTGGCAGTAAATACCTGTGCTGGTCACAGGAGTGATCTTTACACAAAGAATCCCATTGGGTTCATTGGAACCACCCACACAAGGAAGGGTTTCCACGATTAGGCTCTAACTCATTTTTTAATGAACAATGAATGGTTCCAGGTCTATTTACATCCTCCCAGTGTGCAGGTGAAATTTTGGTCCCTTTGAAGTCAATGGGAGCTTTGCCATTGACTTCAATGGAGATAAGATTTCATCCTAAGTGTTCATTAGCCATCTTTCCCACAGATAACAAGCCTTGCAGAGGGGAAATGTGCAAAACTGGACTGTTAGCTTCCCAAGTGACCTTTTACAGATTATTTTGGTCTGTGAATTTAGTCACCAATATCCAAGTTTCACGTTTTTAAGCCTCTCCAACCCCAGTCAAAGGAAAATTCAGGCCATCAGTTTCTGCATGGTTTGTGCCTTAGAGCACAAATCTGCTGTGATCACTTGACATGCAGCTAAAGCTCACTTGAAACGTGGCCCAGATTGTCTTGAAAAACATCCCAGATTCACTGAAGAGTTTCTGAATGCAGCCTAACTCCTATTGGACCTGGTGGGAGTTTTGGATTTCTAATGAAAACTTAGTCCAGTGATTTTGGGTTGCACTGCAAAAGTGTTGCACACCGGTAGCGAATCTATCTAACCTACCCATATCTCTCTCTATCCCATAGCAAAACACTCAGGTCCAGACTGTGACTCTTTTACTCGCATTGGTGAGCTGGAATAGTTCCACTGACTGCAAGGTGTAAGGGGATCGCAGTCTAGTCCTAAGATAATGCACAGTTAAAACAAATGACATAGAACATGTTCACTTAAGGTGTCCTGTCAAGGTTTTTTTCCTCACTTTGAACTTTAGAGTACAAAAGTGGGGACCTGCATGAACACTTCTAAGCTTAATTACTAGCTTAGATCTGGTAACACTGCCACCAGCTAGAAATTCAGTGTCTGGTGCACTCCCTCTCCCACCGACTTTCCCCTCCCTGGGTTGCCTTGGGAGGCTTCACCAATTCCCTGGTGAACACAGATTTAAACTCCTTGGATCTTAAAACAAGGAGGAATTAACCATCCCCCCTTCGTTCCTCCCATCAATCCCTGGTGAGTTCAGACCCAATCCCCTTGGATCTTAAAACAAGGAAAATCAATCAGATTCTTAAAAAGAAAGCTTTTAATTAAAGAAAGAAAAAAGCAAAATTTATCTCTGTAAAATCAGGATGGAAAATGCTTTACAGGGTACTCAGATTCATATAGACCAGAAGGACCCCCCACCCCAGCCTTAGATTCAAAGTTACAGCAAACAGAGGTAAAAATCCTTCCAGCACAAAGAAACATTCACAAGTTGAGAAAACAAACTTAAGACTAATCCGCCTTGCCTGGCTATTACTTACAATTTTGACACATGAAAGACTGATTCAGAAAGATTTGGAGAGCCTGGATGTACATCTGATCCCTCTTAGTTCCAAGAGCAAAAAACTTACAAAACAAAAAGCACAAACAAAGACTTCCCTCCACCAAGATTTGAAAGTATCTTGTCCCCCTGTTGGTCCTCTGGTCAGGTGTCAGCCAGGTTTACTGAGCTTCTTAACCCTTTACAGGTAAAAGAGACATTAACTTTTAACCATCTGTTTATGACATGTCTATACTAAACTCTGCCCCCCACTTATCCATCCTCCTGATATAGGCCTGGTAGTGGGACAGCTTCCCCCCTTAATCAAGAAAGGGTTAAACAGTCTTGTAGCACAATCACTCTCCTCTCCCAACCCCATACGCCTGTGAGGCCTGTCAGACTGGAGAAGGACAGCTCTTTAAAAGGGAGGCCAGAGCAGGGTGGCGCTCAGAGGGAAGCCGAGTAAGAACACAGAACTCCTGGGGCTCCTCCCCAGCCCTCCCCAAAGCAGGAACTGCTTACTGGAAAAGTTGCTGAGGACCCTCTGCTGCCTGGACTCGTTGGAGAGCTAGAAGGACCATCTTTATTTTGATTTTCTTTTTCTAGAGCCCAGGACACTCAGTCTGTGCCCCTCAGATGCTCACGAAGCTCTTCACAGAAATGATCTGCCTTTTACCTTGCGACGAGCAGCAGGGTGAGCTTGGATGATGTTGCAAGCTGCAGGATTATTTTTGTTTGCCTTTTTTGTTTCGGACTGCTATTATGCCCATATGGGGGGAGCTCCTCCTTAAGATTTAAAGCCGAAGGATGGCACCCACTCTCCAAACCACTAAAGCAATGCCAACAGCCAGAGAAGGTCATCTGGGACAAGAGATGTGCCCACCTTCACCCCAAAGGGGCACCCTAGAGGTACCAAGCCTGTTTCCCTCAGCCTTGATGCAAAGTAGGAGACTTTTTAGTCCAAGAGGAGACATTAAACTGAGTATCTTAGAATGAGGGTCAAACAACACTTTGAAAGGAAAGAATCCTGCAGTCTTAACTACCGAGTCATAACCATAACTCTCTAATTCAGAGACATCAAAATAAGAGGGAATAATTGGATTTGTCTCTAGCCTTTAGCTCTTCTAATCTTCATGAGTAGCCAATCAAAAAGTAGTGGTAGGATGTAAATAACAAGTACTTGTATAATTACTGGTTATTAATTCTGTGTGAAATATTCACAATCAAGTTTGAAACTCTTGACATTTAAGGCATTTCCTTTCCATGTCAATGTTGTAAAAAAGTGTGAAATACTTGCAGTTTTGATTCATGAGACAGGACCTTCAAATTTGTTTCAGTGGAGGTCAGTTTTGCATATAACTATGCAAAACAGCCAAAGCTCATATTTTTTGTATAACCTATTATTTAGTCAATGTCACAAAACAGCAAAATTGTGGGTTGCAAAGTCAAGCACTCAAAAGTTAGGAAATGTCGATTTATGCTTGTCTGTGTAACCTTATTTTGTTCCCTTTGTGTGTATACATTATGGTAGTTTTTAATTACGGGACACTGTTTTTTCACACATAACCCCAGTCTCATTCAATGCACAAGTTGGATGCACCAAAGGCCAGAAATAAGTTACACAGGCAACCGTAAATCTGGCATTTCCTGACTTTGTTTCTTTGTATACAATTATGTACATAAATTCTGGAAATTTTTAAGCTTTTCTGGAGATGCGCACCCTCCACTTCCATTGACATCAATGGAAGTTGGGGCCATTTAATGCTGCTGAACACCTTGATCCCAAAGTTCTCAGCACTTTGTTCAAAAAAACTAAGCACCATCATGATGATTAAAACCACTGAAGTTGTTTTTGTTGAAGTCCTTAGATTTAAACTCTTGAAGACTGAAGGCATAACATTCTTAGTAAGACTCTCTTTGGGTGTAGGCCAGGGCAGAGGTTTATTGATGTTCAGAAGGCTCATCACTCCGGCCCCAAATCTGGACGGACCAAGCTAGAACACTAAAGCATTTTTCTTACTCTTATGATGCATAGGGGTTGTTAAGAAGGGGAAGACAATTCTTGCTGCTTTAGAGGCTGGTGTGCCACAGTGTAAATAACAAATAAAGAATTCCAACAGCATTAATGACCTTGTGAAACAAATTTGAAAAATGCAAGGAATTTATGCAGGGCTGGTCTGACACTGTCTTTTTAGGAATCTGCATATCCCATATGGGAAGGGAGAGAGCTAGTGTCTTCTCTTTTGCCAGTTCTGAAGAATCCTGTCATTTAGTAAGTGAGAATTTTTTATTTTAAATCAAAAACTTTGCTCCCTCTGGATCACCCACAGCCCTTTATGTTTCCATGGTGGGAGGGAGAGCGGAATGAGGAAGCTCATTGAGGACCAAAGTTTCCATTAGTTTTCATGAAATTTCAGAGACACAAAATTCTTGTTATTTGCCACTCTCTGTGTCTGTGTGATGAACAGCAGAAAAAAAACCCAAAAACCCTGTTGTGTACTTTTCATTGTAAGGATGCTGCACAAACTATTGATATTTTCGTACTTTTTAGTGCTGGCCCATCTACCATAACCTTAAAAGCAAAAGGCATATTGCCACCACTTTGCGTATTGAGAAGCTGTAGGACTGTGCCAAGCCTCCTACTAGCCGTATTGCTGAAGGTTACTGTTAATTGTCAGTCTGTTAACCTGCCTGCAGTACTCAGAGATGTGTGATGGCTGGATACATAATGCAAGTATGGAAAGCAAAGGATTATGCCGGCTTGATAACTTAAGAACAGGGCTGTGTTCCTTTGAAATTTGAGAAGTCCATACATTTTCGCCAGGAGTGCAGTTATGATTGATTGTGTTCACTGAGCATTTCTGACCTTGTCTTGTTACCATAGAACCCATCCTTTCTGCCATGCTGCTCGCTTCTGCTAGCCATCTCCTTCCTTCTCTATTAAGATTCAGATATTCTGCAGCTACTCTCAACCAGTTTGAAAAGTCACATTCCCTCCTTCCTTTCTGCTTAGGACTAGATCGGGGTGGCCAACCTGAGCCTGAGAAGCAGCCAGAATTTACTAATGTACATTGCCAAAGAGCCACAGTAAATACGTCAGCAGCCCCCCATCAGCTCCCACCCCGTCACTCCCAGTGCCTCCCACTCACTGGCAGCCCTGCCGATCAGTGCCTGCTCCTCCCTCCCTGCACCTCCAGATCAGCTGTTTTGTGGCATGTAGGAGGCTCTAGCGGGGAAGGGGGAGAAGCGAGGGCATGGCAGGCTCAGAGGAGGAGGTGGGAAAGGGTGGAGTGGGGGCAGGACCTGTGACAGAGCCAGGGGTTGAGCAGTGAGCACCCCCGGCACACTGGAAAGTTGGCACCTGTAGCTCCAGCCCCGGAGTTGGTGCCTATACAAGAAGCCAAATATTAACTTTTGAAGAGCCGCATGTGGCTCCAGAGCCACAGGTTGGCCACCCCTGGAATAGACTGTGCCTTGTAGACACAGTCATGAGTGTGGTGGCACTGTGGAATTGCTGTACCCCATGGAGAATTTCAGGTAGGGGACTGTGCCTTAGAAATTCTCTTACTGAGATCCTGTTGTGTGGTGAAAGTTGAGACTGAAAGGGTAAAATCCAACAAAGTTTTATTAGGCCAACAATCATATTACTCCTTAAGCAGTTGCTGCAGCAGCTCCTGACCCCAGCTGTGACACACACAATAACACACACACCGTCTTCCTGTCAGTTTTTCTAAACTCAGAGACAAATGTATCTAGCAACACCACATTTTCCCCATTTTAAGAAGACACTCAATCTTACAGAAATAATAATAACAACTTATTATATCAATATACACCAACTGAATAATCAGAAAACAATCAATAACTCAGAAGGAATGGTTATGTAACTATAATTAAACTTTTAGTTGCAAGTGAGGACTAATCTCCTTTTTTGTTAATAATTACATGAGTCTTTAGTCCATATAGGAGTTCATCTGACTCTGATAGCATCATCTGTCAGTCTCAATGTCCTGCTGGTTATCCTGATTGTCGGTGGCAAGGTAAAATTGGACTAGTTAGATAGTCTGAAATCTCTGCTTTGCTCTTAGTAAGCAGGTGCAAGATGAATAGCATTCCATACCTGAACACCTGACAGCTTGTAAGAATAAAGCCCTTTTTTCACATCACTTTTCAATGGACATGTGTACTTTTATGTAAGATTTCAGGTTTTCATATTCTTACAAACAAGCCACATTCAAATTCTGGTTCCTTGTCCCCACAACTTTTATCTGTATGTGTCTGTGTCATATTTTTGCTGTTTTGTTGATCTGTTTGTCTTATATGTGGCTGCACAGATATCAGAGGTAGGCCCCTATAATCCAGCAATGTTTTGGTTAGTATGCATCTTTCTACCATGCAATAGTTCCACAGGTGACTTTGCATTGTGGCATGGTGCTTGCCTGCAGATTTATAAGAAATCTGTAATGAAGGTTGTCCATTGCTTTTCTTGACAATGCAGCTGTCTGCCGACTGTCTTTCAAACTTCCATTGAATCGTTCAATTTCTCTGTTACCTTGAGGGTAATACACAGCTGATCTCCTATGTCTAATATTCCTCTCTGCGAGAGAAGTTTCAAATGCCGATGAGGTAAACAGCATTCCGTTGCCTGATACTAATTCTTCTGAGTTCTCTTCCATGGTAAAGACTGTCAACAAGAACTTGATCACTGTAGCAGAGGTTGACCTGTGATGTAAACACCACTTTTGGCCATTTAGTGAAGTGGTCAGTCAGGGTGAAAGCATAGCAACAGTCACTTTGCACATTGTCAAATGGACCAATAATATCAATTTGCAACCTTTTCCCATGCTGCATCTGGCAGAGGAATGGTGGCACATGTGTCACCACAGTTTTGTTGTGTAACAGGCAAGTAATGCGTGTTTTTACAGCTGCGTCAATTTGAGCATCCATTCTCGGCCACCAACACACATCCTGTAGATGCTGTTTCATTCTAACGAATCCCTGGATGCATGTCATGTGCCAGGTGCATGAATTTTGGCTGCAGTTCATCTGGCACAATCAATCAGTAAGTACCTCATATGATGCATCCATCTTGTACAGAAAGTTTATTGCATACACTAAAGTAGGGTAGCAAAGCTGGATTAAGGCATTTGGGGTTGTGTAATCATGTCGTCATCAGCAGTTCTCAAACTTTTTGTTTAATCAGGCATGCTAAGCAAGCAGCTTTGAATTGTCCTTGTAATTTGAGAGTGTCAGTTATAAGTGTCATTACTTCTTTGTCACCATCCGTCTGTACATTGGGCAAAGGAAAGTGTAGATGGGCTGGGCTCACCCCTGCGGCGCCTCCTGCTGGTGACTCCTGGGAATTAGCTCATTCCAGCTCTGGAGCGCCCTCTGCAGGCCAGTAATCCGCCTGGCCTCTGGCCCCCATGTCCCTCCCTGAACCTGGTGTCCTTTTACATGGGGTGCTGCCCCCTGGCAGTAACCCCTTTCTCTCAGGGTCTCCCCTCCTCGGGGAACCATCACCCTCTATCCCTCCCTTGCCTCAGTATATGGCTACTGCCAGTCATCATCTAGCCTCACACCCTGGGGCAGACTGCAGTATCAGCCTACTCATCACTGGCAAGGTTGGATTTGGTCATGCTGCCTTGGCCTACCCCTGGGCTGCCCTCTGCAACCCCCAGTACCTGTTAGCCCAATGCTAGGCTGCAGCCTGGGGCTTTCCAGGCTAGAGCTCCCCAGCTCCTCTGCCTTTCCCCAGCCTTGCTTCACTCAAGTACCTTGTGTCTAGCTCCCTGAAGCCAGGCCCTTCTCCCTCTACAGGCAGAGGGAGACTGTTTTTAACCCTTTAGGGCAGGAGCAGGGGTCCACCCTGCTACAGAACGGCAGGCAGGACAAGCAATCAGCTGTCACATTGCTAATTCCTGGCCTGTACTCTGTCATATGTGAAAACAGTCTTGCTGACCAACCACCAATTCTTCTTTCTGCTTGTCTAAGTCCTTCGGATGCTAATACTGTTGTCAAAGGGCTGTGATCTGTACACAATTTGAAAGTATAACCCCAAAGGTAAGTTCTCTATTTTTCTGCAGAGCATAGACAAGCATCTCCTTTTCAACAGCGGAATACTTCCTCTCAGCTTCTGTAAGTGTTATTGAAGCAGATGCAACAGTCATCTGCATGTTGTCATCATGGATCTGAGTAAAGTATTGCTCCCTACCCATAGTCTGAGGCATCTACAGTTACAATTGTGGACAATGCAGGGTCAAACAAGATAAGTGCTTGGCTATTTACAAGCAAATCTTTCACCATTTTGAAACTAACATGTTCAACAGCCATCCATGGCAAGCTTGAGGTCCCAGAGAAGTGCTAATAAGGATTATATGATTGAAGTGTGGTTTGGAATAAACTTAGCATATCATGATGTGAGACCTAAGAAAGCATCTAACGCTGATAAGTGTCTCAGAAATGGCACTTTTATAACTGCCATGACATGGCCTGAGTCTGGTTTCAGTCCACTTTGTGAATTTATATGTCCCATAAACACAACTCGATCTAAATTGGCATTTGGCCAAATTTCAGTTTCAGCCTAGCTGTTTTACTATGGTGTGGAGATGTGTTTTCTGTTCCTTCTGAGCCTTCCTGAACACAGTATCATCATCCAAACAACACTAGACTGGTTCTTTAGAATCACTGACTTCATTCTTTGGAAACTTCTGGGTACCAATGCAAGTTCATAAGGTGCACGTTTAAAGGTGACTAGTCCATCATGCATAATAAATACAGTGAGGTCTCTGCTGTCCTACTGTAGCATAACTTGGTGAACTACACTCTGTAGAAACATCTTTGTGCCATGAAGTTCTGTGAATGCTTCTTCTGTATGTGGGAGTGGATGGCTGTCAATCAGGATGGTTATATTAGGCTTTCTTAAGTTTTCCTAAAGATGAATACCTCCAGTCTTTTCTGTCGCCAGTATCGGTGAGAACCCTTTCAGATTATGGACTCTTTAATAGTACCAATTGGTTCTTTTTAAAGCTCTTTTGATATAGCATCCCTAGACTGAGAACAGTAGACAGCACAACTTCTATCATATGGCTGTCACATTAGGTTGAAGTTTAATTCTGTGAACAAATTTTGTGAACAAATCCTCATTAAGATGGTACAGAGGAGTTTGTGTTGTAGTGGTGCCAGGTGGAGTGGAAGCCATGTGCCCACTAACTACATGCATGTTTAGTGTATCAACAAATCTCTGCCTAACCTAGGAGCACCCCTGTGCACAGTATAGAATTGCACCGGCATGCAGTACATACCAAAAGACACAGTTACAGGTAAGCAATCAAGTGCAGAAATGCGGTTCATCAAGTAGCACACTAGGGGTAAGGTTGGTTCAGCAAGGGGCGCACATCCAAAGCATTGCAAGTAAATTGATTCAGGTAATATAGATAGTATTGATTCAGGTAGTACAGACACTGCTGAGCCAGTGTCCAACATTAATTCCACCACCTGGGGCGTCCCTTCTGCTTTAGCAGAAACATGAACAGTGCACATTATTTTATCTGCAACGCATGTGGAGCTGCTTCCGTCCACACTCAAAACAGTAACGTCAGGCTGCCTATACTTGTTGATTAGGTTGGTTGCTTTGACATACCTTAGCAAAATGTCTCGTGTTTTTGTGATGATTGCACTGAGCTCCCTTTGCAGGACATGCTGTGTAGTTCACAGTACGTTGGGCACTCCACAGTAGTAACATACTTTTCCTTGTGTGTGTTTTGAAGTCACTCAGCCAGTGACTTCTGATCTGCATTGCCCTTGTAACTTTTCAACTGCCTTGTTGATGTCTGTAGTATTTACACGGCTTAGTTCGCACCTGCTCTGCCTGGATTCATTATTTTTGCCTCTGCCATAGTTGACAACGTGATTAGCAATGGTTATGGCTTTCTGTAATGCCAGGTTCCATTCAAGTAATAGGGGTTTCTAATACAAGGCACAAATGTTTTCTCCACAAGCTGATCTTGAATCACTTCATCTGCCAGGTTGCCAAAATCACATGTGACAATCATTTCCCTCAAAGTAGCAATCTACTGATCTGTCGATTCCCCTAGTTTCTGTTCCCGCTGGCAGAATTGATAGCATTCAGCTACCACACTTATATTAGGCACAAAAAAATTCTTTCACACAGTGAGTGCAGTATCATATTAATTCTCTAGGAGGGGAAGAGTATGAAATATATGCAGCCTTTTTGCTCCAAGACAGTGAATAAGCAGAGCACTTTTTTTTGCTTCAGAAGGTACTGACATTAATTGCAAGGACATCGTTCTCTCAAACCCTCTAATCCAAATATTAAAAGCAACTGGAGGCTCACCTGGGCTTTGAAGAAAGGTGCAAGTGGATTCAGGGGCAGGAGAGGCATCCTCATCACCAAATTGTTAAGTAGTGGAAGTAGATACTGAAAGAAGGAAAGGCCCCTGTCCCCCCCACCACATGCTTCCTGCTTCCTGTTAGTTTTTCTAAACTCAGAGACTACAACTCCCCGCCTGCAATACTGGATCTCAGTGCACATGCTACACCATTTTGTTAGGATAATGCAAACTATTCCTGCTATGTGCCCAGCCTGCTCTCTTGGAGAAATTTGTTTCCACAAGCATATGCCAGGAACAGTCTGTTCACATACCGGATGTTCAATTATCGACCTCCATCAGTGCCTCATCTTGTTTTCTGAAAACCATAGATCCTGGGTAGGCATCTCTTCAACATCCTCCACCGTGAAGACTGATGCAAATACAATATTTAGGGCAGTGTCTTTACATTTTTATTACTCAGGGCCTCTGAAGTGGATTTGGAGCTACCTGTAATAATTCTTGAATGCTATGTAGTTGTCTGATGGTTGTAAGGAGAGCTTACTGTATCTTGACTCAGTTATTGGACTGTTTACTGTTTGCATACATTGAGTGAAAGTCTGTCTACACGTGCAGGCAGGAATGAGGACAAAAGCACAGATAACTTCTAATCTTAGAAAACACCCAGGGCTATTGACTTTAATGTTGCTACCTGTGACTCCTGCTGAGGTGCCCGAACCAGTTCAGCCAGGCTAAGAAAACACAAGAGAACAATGAAACTTGGGTCTGAATTTAAAAATGGAATCTCCAAGACAGGGGAAGGCTAAGGTGAAACCAGATTCCAGAGATGGATAACATAAACCCACTTAGCACGCTAGGTTAGCTAGGCATTTGTGCAGATATTCTGTTGTTTCAACAGCCCTTTTGTCTTAGGTTCTGTTTTGTTCATACTATTAACATGAAATAATATTTGCTTTAAGAAGGCTGTTTTAATTAATTGCATTCACTCCTTGTCACAAGTTCCCAAAGGAAAGAATTGCAGATATGGTACCAAGATAGACTTGCTGGGCAAGCATGGTTTATCCACAGAATACTTACACCTGGTCTAAGTGTGGGAGAATCACAGGATTCCACCCCAGGGAAGGTAAAGGAATGAGGGAGTGCACCCAGAGAGACAAGGGAAGGGGTCACAGCTTCAGCTAGCTCTGTAACCATGATAGGCTCAATCATAGTTATTTTTTGGACCAATTCCCATGTGCCACTTCTACTCAGCTGAGAATAGCATCTCATCTTGTATGCTCCAGAATCTAGCCATTCCTAGACAATCTCTTAAAGTGTCAAGAAATTATATCTCTAATCCTTGTTCTCTTGTGACATTTTAATCAGTTTATTGTATGCAGGTAGTTGAAGTCACCCACTATTACTGTTTTGTTAGATTTTAGTTGCCTATTTTGAGTACATGACATAGGGAGAGATCATGTCCTTTTCCTGATAAGGAGGGTTGTGCTATCACCCTATTCACCCATTTAGAAGTGTTACATCATTAACTACTAGGGAATTGTCTAAGTACAGAGCAACTCCCCCACTTCTATGACCCAGTCTGTTGTTCCTGGTTAGTTTCTAGCCTGATATTACCATATTACACTGATTTTTATTATTCCACCATATTTCAGTAGTGCCTAGATGTTGTGTCAAATATTCCACATTCACGTCCTGTAGGTAAGGCACCCTACCCAGCTATTTTTTGCCTGATGACTGAGTCCACTACAGCCACAACCTGTATGTCTCACAACAGCAACATCATATCAAATTTTTATCATGTGAGTACCTCTTTCTCCACAAGAAGGTGGATACCAATGAAGGGACCAAAGAGATTTAGACAACAGTGTGCCCTTGTTGCCAAGAAGGCTAATGGCATTTTGGGCTGCATTAATAGGAACATTGCCAGCAGAATGAGGGAAGTGATTATTCCCCTCTGTTTGGCACTGGTGAGGCCACATCTGGAGTATTGCATCTGGTTTTTGACCCCCCACTACAGAAAGGATTTGGACAAATTGGAGAGAGTCCAGCAGAGGGCAAAGAAAATGATCAGGGGGCTGGGGCACATGACTTACGAGGAGAGGCTGAGGAAACTGGGCTTGTTTACTCTGCAGAAGAGAAGAGTGAGGGGGGATTTGATAGCAGCCTTCAGCTACGTGAAGGAGGGTTCCAAAGAAGATGGAGCTAGGCTGTTCTCTGTGGTGGCAGATGACAGAACAAGGAGCAATGGTCTCAAGTTGCAGTGGGGAAGGTCTGGGTTGGATATTAGGAAAAACTATTTCACTAAGAAAGTGGTGAAGCACTGGAATGGGTTACCTAGGGAGGTGGTGGAATCTCCATCCTTAGAGGTTTTTAAGGTCAGGCTAGAAAAAGCCCTGGCTGGGATGATTTAGTTGGTGTTGGTCCTGCTTTGAGCAGGGGACTGGACTAGATGACCTCCTGAGGCCTCTTTCAAGCCTAATCTTCAGTAATTCTATGAACTGTGGATAAATATGTGAACTACTGAAAACTTTTCTGAAGAGAACTACCTACCCACCCTATATAGAGTGTGTCCATCACTAGTTAGCACCAGATTTTTCATTTGCCTAGTCTGCAGCTGCCTGTTCTTGTAGGTTAATTTTGTTGCAGGACCTTCTAAAAATGATGCCATGAATAGATTGTTGATGGACTGTGTCTAACACACCTACAATTGTTCTAAAAGAAATACCATCATAATTGGTGCTTGCTAGTTTGTACAACCCCTGGGAGCCAAGGACCTTCTTCTTAAAAGAATTCTATAACAATTACACCCGGGGGCTGTGTGTATGTCATGATATAAAACACAGTCTGAATTAATTATTTAGTATGGGCAGCCCACTTTGACTTATAAGCTATAAAAAGCCCGCCTGAGAGAGAATTAATTATTGCTGGAAATAACATATAATTACAATGTTGCAGAGAAAAGATAAGAATTAATGTGCCAGGTGTAAGTAGATTAGACTAACTTGACAGAAATGAGCAACTAAAAAAGAATTTATAGATGAGAGCTAGAGCCACTGCACCCAGAGTGACTGAAAAGCATTACTGTGTGACAGCTGCTTGGTGGTTTATATGAAATGAGATGTTGGCTTTAGTTTCGTTCCTCTCAGACAGGTCCCCACATCACAAATCTGACACCAAAATGGAATGGATTGAGAGTCTCAGCAGGGAAGTGAGGATTGAATAAGCACAGAGGCTGAATTACACTAGTTTCTCCTATGGGAGGAATCCCTTCAGGTATGGGTTGAGGCACATGGAAATACTGGTGGGGCAGTTATGGAGCTGTTTGTAGTCTGCCTGCTGTCTCTGTTCTGTGGGTATAGGACTCTAAACTCCAGAGCTGTCAGTTAGCTCTTTTTATGAGCACTACATGAAAACTGCACTCATCCAAGGGAGATAAAATGAAGTGAATGCAATGTGAACTTTGCTATTGTAGCTGGAGAGACAGTGAGGGTTGGCATGGGGGAGGAAGAGAGAGATGGGATGAGGAACAGAGGCAACATTTATGGTAGAAAGGTATGAAGGGATCTGCTCCCACACTGACACGACCTAGTGGTTGGGTAAGGGAATGCTCAATGTTTTTCTGTCTTGGCACCCTTTGCTGAAGGCTGCTCTGACTCTATACTGGTCTGCCCCCTTCTGGCCCTCTGTCTGGGTCACAAGTTGAGTCCACCCCTTTTGGAATATGTTAGGCACCCAACAAAGGGTAGTTCCACTGCCCAGACTTCACCTGGCTGAAGTCCTAAAGTCAGACTCTCTGGGATGTGGGGTCTTCCTAGTTTTGAGTCTCTAGTATCAGAGAGAGACTTTCTGGCTCCAGCACCATTAGTGGGTAGGGAGGGGAACCTGGGCCCAGCCTCTCCCCTAGGTTCCGATCCGGGGCCCAGAGATAGGCACTTAGTCCTGCAACCTGGAGTTCTATGTAACTGCTTCCCAGTCTCCTCCCAGAAGCAGGAAAAGCAAACCTAATAAACTTCATTGTAGCCCAAATATTAGGGGTTCAGATAAAGTGGACCAAATCTGAACCATTCTGGGTTTGGGTTTTGCAAAACCTTACTTTCATTTTTTTGCAAAAGCCAAATCCAACTATCTCAGAACATCTCTAATATTTAGCAAACCTGGGTGGTTTATAGTTCCACAGCCAAGCCATGTAAAATTTACAGATTTTTGAAGTTTAATACAAAACCAGGTTAATTTTGGTGGTTTTGACTGAACTGTGCTGAGTGTTTTTGGGTTAAATCCCAAAATTTCAAATGAAACTCAAGGTGCTGAGACATGATATTTCTGAGAATTGCATATTTCTTCTTGATAGTTAACTGGGGTTAATTTAATAGCAATGGAGGCATAATTTATTGCTTTGCGGAGATTGCTTGATATAATATATATTATGGCCTGAACTGATCCACTGTGTTCTGATTCTGTGTTGAGCCATGTGAACTCATGACTGATTGATTCATTTGAAAATTCACAAATTCCAGACCATTATGGATAGCTTGATACAGAGAGAGAATGGAATGCAAAAACACCTTTGTCAATATTATTTAAAGTTGTAATGACAAACACAAAAAGTCAGGAAACTGGAAGTTAACACTTTTAGTAACATTCTCAAATTATTTTTTCTATTTTTCTAAACAAACTGCTATTCACATAACCAGAGACAAAAAATAGTACATATCTTTAATGTACATAGGTTAACACAGATATTTTTACTTCTGCAGCCATAATATTGCATGATAGTGGGGTATTTGCTTTTACAGAACTTTTTTCTTTTAAAAAACAATCCATGCTTAAAAATCTTTTAATTTCAGGTATTGCCTTTAATCTCTGAAGTCTGCTGCTCATTGAGATGAATGACTTCCCATCTGATCACTGTTAATTTTGACTGTGGACAGTCTTCCAGTAATTTTCCTCACTATAGGAAAGAGGGGGAGAACCTGGATTTTGCAGATTATTATACAATGCAAACACAATGATAGGAGGTCACTGAAAGGGAAGACTATCATTTTCCCTACATCCACAATTTACTTTTGGTAATGAGGTTAATATTCTTTTGGGAAGGATTTTGCAGTATGTGTTTCAATTAATCATTTACAATTCCTTTCATGGAGGCAAAAGACTGAGAGTATAGAGGAGTTGGATAGAGAATGTAGTACAGAGAAATTGGATAATATCCCTTTAAATAGTTTGGATATGCTCTAGTAGACCTCTCTGTTTTCTATTGCAAAAGCCACTAAAACTTAACAAAGCAGTTGTGTATATGTGTAGCTAGGCCTCCTATGTTTGGGTATAGTTTGCAAACATATATCAGAGGGGTAGCTGTGTTAGTCTGGATCTGTAAAAAGCATGCGTCTGATGAAGTGGGTATTCACCCATGAAAACTTATGCTCCAATACGTCTGTTAGTCTATAAGATGCCACAGGACTCTTTGTTGCTTTTTGTAAACACAGTTATTGGGAATCCAGCTATGTCTATGTGGGTTCCCCGTATTCTCAATATTACATAGCTAGGACTCAACAACATTGTTGCCTGAGTCTTCTGGTCAGTCCAGGCCAGATACCGAGATGATGGACATTAAGGGTATGTTCACACTGCAATTAAACCTCCCACCCAGCTAGCCCAGGCCAGCTGACTTGGGCTAAGGGGCTTGGATGAAGGAGCTATTTAATTACAATGTAGGATTGGGCTCAAGCCCAGGCCCAAGGACTCTTGCGCGAGCCCAGATGTCTACATCGCAATTAAACAGCCCCTTAGCCTAAGCCAGCTGGCACGACCCAACCACAGGTGTCTAATTGCAGTATAGACATACTCAATGTGAGTTAAAAAGGAGGTGGGGCTTCTTTAACATCTTTTAAAAAATCTTAAATTCCCACTAGAGATACTCAGAAATTACTTTTTAAAAAAATATTCTACTTACTTCCTGAAAGCAAATGAAGGCACCAAGCTCTTAATGAGATATAAGTTAACACTAAGCATTTTTCAGATTTTCTTATTGTGGAGCAATCATTTTAGCGAAACTCCAATCAAGTTACTGCTGAACAAAATCAGTGGTTTCACAGTGACAAGTTCTTGCACGTCTGCTGTTCTGCAATGCACAGGCAACTGATAATGAAGATAACTGAAAAAATGAAGAATAAAGACTCTGTGCATATGTTGCCTTACTACTTCATTTAACTGTTGTTTTCTTGTTATATTTGTTGGGGGTTTTTTCATCAGCAGGCAAACAAAGATCCCAGTTCTCATGGATTTTTTTGAAATACTACACCCACCCCGCAGCCTTTTGACTAGATGACTTCAGTCATGTGTTTAATACCTTAATGATTTTACCGAACACCCTTCAGCATCAAATATCCTAAAGCACTTTACAGATGACAGGTCCAATATTCAAATGCAAGTGAAAAGTTAGTTTAGCATGCAAAAATCATGACTCGGGTGACAAATATTATGAGATTTTAAAAATATAATAAATTTTGGGTTCTTTCTATTGCTCTTCTGGTTTTCACATCTTTAGGGAATCCCTGTGTTACATTTCCAAGCTTTATCTTGCAACCATGAGGGCTAGAAACAGTGTGGGGGTGGGGGGTGGGGAGGTTTAATGAAAGCTGAGATTCCTGCATAATAACTTGTCTCTAGGAGCTGAAGCCCAGATTTTAAATGATATTTAGGTGTTGCGACACCTACATGATTTAGGACCCTAAATCTCATTTGCAGACAGGATTTAGGCACTTAGGAGCCAAGGTCTACTCAATAGTTAATGGGATTTAATGCCTCAGGCTTTAAGAAAAACACCAGCTATTGCAAGTCTCACAATAAAGTCACAATAGTCGGCAAAACTTCTAACTGGCAAAGTTCCATATTGGGGAACACAAATGGATATGGATAACACCTTAAGTCTCTAGTGGTCTTTTGAGTGTCCAAGTGAGGAATTTTGGTAATTAAGCTATATGTACAAGCTTTACAAGTTGTCTCCCTATATAAGTGTGTGTATGCATATCCCTACAGAGAGAAGGGAATTCATGTAAATACAGTAACTTCAGGACCAAAGTTGCCCTGAACCCCAATAGGACTAGAGCTCTGATTTTGGCTCCACTTGTCACAGCAACAAGAACTCACTTTTCAGAAAGCAGCTAACAGAAATTGGGAAAGGTCACCATAGGCCTCTTGAATGAGTCTAAGGTGAGGGAAGCTTTCCCAAGAGGAGAGGCAGCAAAATGTTTGGGAGAAGTCACACTGAAGTTTGGGAGAAATGCAGGGGTATTGGAGGGCACATCTAGCTCTCTTTGCTTATCCTCTGCCAGCTCCCAACACAAAGGATGTAAGACTCTGGATGAGACTAAAGACCAGGCCAGAGAGCCTTATCAGGACAGAGTGATACTTCTCAGAAACAGATGGATCTCTGCCGCCAGCACGGAAGACTAAAGTGGTAAGAGTCCTGGGTAATCTTGTGCCACAGTTTAGAGCAGGCTCCACAAACTCATCCTTGCATGGGGGTTCAGTGGTTGCTAGCTGATCTCCACCCTGACACTGCTTTCTGTGCCCTCACTGGATTCCCATACTCATGTCAATGGCCCCCATTGTTGAGTCAGGCATTATTTTGGGAAAATTATGGCATTTCTGCTCCTGTGGTGCATAGGGGGTGGCATGGAGCTTCACCAGAGAGATTGTTCCTCTGGAGTAGAGTGAGGGCAAAGCAATAACCATACCTACAACCTGTCCTTTCCCTGCACCATTGTCAGCACCTTGATGCTCAGGGACAGAGAAAGAACTCTGGGCAGTCAGGGACTGCTAGGATGGGAGATTCTCGGGCAGCCATATTCCGCCAACATGCTACAGGCCCAATCCTGCAGTGCGATCTGCATGGAGGCAGATGTTTGTCTTTATATCTATCCATTTATCCCAGTACTGATAGGGCTCTCATAACCCACTACCTGAGCACCTCACAATCATTAATGGATTTTATCCTCCCAATGCCTCTGTGAGCCGGACATATTATCTCCATTTCACAGATGGGCCTCGGAGGCAAAAGATTGATTAAGTACTTGCCCAAGGTCACACAGGAAGTCTGGCTGACCCAAGAATTGAATCCAGGTCTTCGGAATGGTAGCCCTGTCTATGAACCTATCTTTCCTTCTTTCTTAGACCATGGGGACCTATGCAATATTCTAATGCACACTGAATAAAAAAATTCTTCAAGCACTTCAAAGGCACCTCATCCTCGCTGACAACTCAGGCCATAAACAGCAGCAATTTTTAATAGAATGTGCATTTAGTTAGCTGAGAGGTGGAAATGATTCTGACAACATGTGATAGCTATGGGTATTGCTGGTCTCACATGACCCAATAGATTTTTTTCTTTTTTGCTTCCAAACAGCAAAATAGATTTTTTTTAAATCTTCAAAAGTTTCACTTTTGAGTAGAGGGAGAAAAGAAAATTCTACCGCAGACATTTTTTGGTGTGTTTCTTAAAGAGGTCTAATTCTCTGAAAACCCTTGTAATGAAAAGATTCCTCAACAAGAACTATGGGGTAATAGCTGTGATGCTAAATGCCTCTAGAACTGATCCCTGTTATGTGGATGGAAGGGTCCTTCAGGTCTGAAAGCTTTTTCAAAGCACAGGAACCGCTATCAGACTGATAAAGTGGAGTCCTTATAATCTTACCCTAAGTGTGGAGTGACTATAAGACTTAGCCCGGAGCTGGTATAAAACCTTCTGGAGAACTCTGTGTTAATGAAGTGGAATGATAGGAATTGTCATCCAGGGTAGGATCAAGGGTGCATCCAGTCAGTGATTGCTGTCAGAGACAAGATACTCAGCTACTTCAGGGAAGGTGGAGGAGCCCCATAGAAGATTGTTGTGGGACATCTGCTCCATCATATGTTTCCTCCTAACCCCAGTAGTTAGAGGTTGGCTTATGCCCAGAAGCATAAGGGTTTATCCCTTCTCAAACCATTATATTTTCAGTATTTTCTGTTGTAACTCTGGATACTCCTGCTACTTAGATAACGTTTATTCCTACTAAACTCTTGGCCTTAATATTCATATGCACAATTTAGGGATTGATTAGTAAAGGATACATAGCATTCTAGACTAGAAGATTTGCTGGCTTCAGCAATAGTACAGAAATAGTATTTAAATTGCCAATTTATGTTGGATGGTGGTGGAAAATGCTCCGAGAAGGTGGTGGTACACAGTGGCTACAAATGTACTCAAGGGGTTAACATAAGCCAGTGCAGCCCCCGAAGTGTGTGGTGTTAACAGAGTAGGGATCATGAATTGAATTGTTAGGAAGTGTGCTGATTCAGCAACTCTTCTAAAAAAGCACCCCATCAGCAGATGCTTTTCCTAACCTGCTCTGTGAATAGTCTGTGTGTAATGTTCAAAATCAACTCCTTCCTAAGCTTTGGCTTCACCAACAAAGAGAAAAACAAAGATCATCTTAAACCTCCTCCCCAGGTATGGCTGGTTACTCTAGAAGGGCACAGCCCCAGCAATCTTCCCCGCTAATCTCTCTTATAACCAGGATGGGGGTAAAAAGTCATCTCTCTCAGTGAGTCAGCAGATCCTACTTAACCCTTTCTCAGCAGGATGAACCCCCCGCTAACAAAGTGGGATGTTTGGGGCAAACAATGCAAGCCTTTTACATTCCCACTTGTGGTGTACTCCTGTAGATTCCTGGGATTAATTTAAGATGCCCCACTCGCTAACATACCCATGGTTGGAATCTTGATGGAAATACTGTCCGTGGTGTTCTGGGGTGAATCCCTCATGGGGTACCATGGGTTTAACTTGCACAAGAAGATACACTTTAAATTACCCTGTGCCCTTTCTGCTGAGTTTAGCCCACTATATAATATAAAGCCATTCATCTGAAAATCTTGAAGTGATTTAAGGACGATTTGCACAACACAGAATGGTTTGTTAAAGTCTGGGGAAATTAGGTGATTTGCCCATGGTCATGCACAAAGTCTGTGGATGAGCTAGAAACACAAACCAGGAGTCCTAACTCCCAGTCCTCTGTTCTATTCCCTAGGCCACATCCCCTTCCATGTGCCTGCATTTCTTTCTGATCTATGTTACAATAACTCTGGAGACAGTTTGTATGTGCTGTGAATTTTGCACTCAGGCATGCACCATCCACAGACAGAAATTTTGTATGTACATTATCAAAGTTTCACTGACAGGGAGGAACCATATGGTATTTTGACAAGTTTGCCCTGTAGAGACAATACATTTTAGCTAGATGCTCTCTGGTGAGATTATTCTGTGATGCAGCACTGATGAGTGGCAACTCTGGAAAGAAATAAACGATAGAGAGATAATGGCAGCAGAAAATAAGTGTATGGCTGGGTGAGTCTTCGTATATGAAGAAGTTCCTTTTTGGTGCATACAGCTGCTGAATAAAGAGAAACTACAGCACTGTGTCTGTCAGGGATGCTTTGCACGAGGAAGCACGGGGCAAAAGATCCAAGCATCTATTACTGATGTCTTCAAGGGAAGACGGAGAAGAAAAACAATGGAAAGGCAAAGTATGTTTTGCATTATCATTCTGGCAGATATTCCCAAACTGTCTTTATATATTTAAAATTCCTTTTGGTATAAGCTGATAAAGAATCATTCTCCCTCCTTGCCACCATGACAGAGTGTTTAATGGGCTAAAGCAATACATTCCTAGATAAATGGTGTGTTCTGCTTTCTATTCATTTTAAATGTCTCATTTTATATTCCCTCATATGTGTCTTACCATATGCTTTTAAATACTTATTATTTAAAAAGGAATGGGAAGACTGCTTCATAAGTCTGAAAACTGATTCCAGCCTCTCTCTCTCTCTCCTTTCCATTCACACACCTGCTCTTCCCTTCATCTCTCCCACTCACTATCTGTGGCAAAAAGCCCACTTACACGGCTGCTCCACTCATATCTGATAGGACCTTATTCTGCCCAGTCGTAATGTATATGCTTACATTCTTCCCCATACCTTCCCTATTGTAAAGCCTGTGCAAAGGCCACATAGGATTGCACTCCTTGCATTCACAGGGAGTTGACCAGCCACTCAGAGGGTCACAAAGGGATGCAGTAAGGGGCACAGAGCCTGGAGAATGCTCCCCTGTGCTCAGGGCCAGCTTTAGGAGGTGCGGGGCCCAATTCAAACAGTTTCAATAGGTCCCCGGCAGGGATGACTGAAAAAAAAAAACACATAAAAAAACACGTGGGGCTTGTACTCACTGGGCGGTGTTCCAAGTCTTTGGCAGCACTTTGGCGGTGGGTCCTTCACTTACTCCAGTTCTTCAGCGGCACTGAAGGACCCACCGCCGAAGTGCCGCCGAAGATCCAGAGCAAGTGAAGGACCCGCCGCCGAAGTGCCGCTGAAGACCCGGCGCGCTGCCAGATAAGTAAAAATTAAAAAGGCGCCTCTAGCCAGAGAAGGGATTCTCACTGGGCGCGGGGCCCTCTTAGGCGCGGGGCCCAATTCGGGGGAATTGGTGGAATATGCCTAAAGCCGGCCCTGCCTGTGCTACCTCCAGTAAATCTTACAGTACAGTTACAGAGCAGCTAGCACCATGTGTCCCATTACAGGTAGACAGACACTCACTATCTCTGCTCCATCTACTGCACTAAAAATAGCAACGGAGCAGGGAGTAGCACAGGCAGCAGCTCAGGTTAGCCACCTGAGTGCAAATCTGCCCAGGCCCCTGGGTGTATGCACTTGGGCAGGGCCGTCCTTAGCCATAGGCAGAACAGGCAGCCGCCTAGGCACCACTCTGCCTGGGGGCACCACTCTGCCGGAGCCCGGACAGAGGGAAGCAGTGGAGCATGTTAAAGCAGGGCTGCTGGGTCATAGAGAGAGCTGAATGCAGCACAGTCTGAGGGAGGGGGTTGGCTGCTGGGATCTCTGGGAAGGAACTCACCTGTGAGTGTGACTCTTTTCCCTGGCCTGAGGTGAAGCAGGCTCAGTGGCTCTGGCAGTATCCTTTGTTGCCCCCCATAACATCCATTCTTCTCCCCCCTGCCCCACAGAGTAACCCCCTTTCTCCCTCCCCCCCATGGAGCACCCCACTCTTCCCCCTCACATCTGTCAGGGCTGGGTTGGGTGAGGTGCTGCGGAGGGAGGGGACGCTGGCTGCTTGCTGAGGAATGAAAGTGAAAGTAACTCACTTCCTCGCAGGCAGCCAGGATTGGAATGGTTTCACAGGACTGGGCTGGGGATAGCCAGATAGCATGTGTGAAAAATCAGGACAGGGGGTTGGGGTAGGGTGAGCAGATGTCCTACTTTTACAGGGACAGTCCCAATTTTTGGGTCTTTTTCTTATATAGGCTCCTATTCCCCCCACCTCCTGTCCTGATTTTTCACACTTGCTGTCTGGTCACCCTAGTGGGGGTAATTGGTGCCTATATAAGACAAAGCCCCAAATATCAGGACTGGCCCTATAAAATCAGGACATCTGGATCTGGTCACCCTAGCTGGGGAGCGTGTCTCTCCCCCAGGCTGGCAGTGATCCATCTCATCCAGGGGGAGCTGCACAAGCAGGATACTGCGTCCTCCATCGGGTGCCCCGACCCTAATATCAGAATGCTTATGTCTAACTTCACCGTATCATTGGCTGCAGTTGTCAACTGGTGTATATGACCTGACGTTGCTGCTGCTGTGTCACTCTGCACTCCAAAGGTGATTGGGGTCCTGCATTTCCATCGTCTCCTCCTCTACTGAAGCTGTTGGACCAGCCCGCGGGGGTACGGCGTGATCAAGCATGAAAG
This sequence comes from Chelonoidis abingdonii, assembly GCF_003597395.2. Classification (NCBI taxonomy): domain Eukaryota; kingdom Metazoa; phylum Chordata; order Testudines; family Testudinidae; genus Chelonoidis; species Chelonoidis abingdonii. The sequence goes on from NC_133771.1 coordinate 20,101,230, forward strand.
CAATACTGTGTCTCCATGATTTCATTTAACAAATTAGCACCAAAATGCTTCCTAACAATCCTGATTCAATTCCAATTTTTTAAAAATATAATATCTTAGCCAAAAACAACATTACTTTACAATTATTGACAAGTTTAGTTATGGGGAAAGATGGGCCGTTTTATCAGAAAACAGATAAATTCTGACTACTTTCCTATCCTTTTCTGCAAATAGAGCCTCCAAACACAACTTTAATATGCCAATTCTCCTATATGTAGTAGAACAGGTCGGGTAACCTACTGCACTGGCAAAGGTGTGAAAGTGAGCTGATTGTATTGATGGCATGCAGCGGCGGATCAACTGAACGCTCAGCCTGCTGCCTCTCATTTCCGGCGTTTCCCTGTTCCACCCGTGTCCGTGGCCACCCACTCACACCCCACTCGCTGGTCTGGACCCCAAGAAAGGAACCGCAGGCAGCGCAGTGAGGCCAAGGTGTACCCTGACTTTTTTTTTTGGGTAAGCCACGCACCGCTGTTGGCTGTTCATTCACTCAGCTAAGCAGGACAGTATCGGGCAGAGCCTGAACAGGACTAATTCAATGCAATATGAAAATAAGAGCAACTAATGACATAAGTTCAAGAACCTAGAAGCAAGTAGTCCCCATGCTGCTCGATGAGACTGTGCGCACGACGAGCATCTCCGAAATGCTGCTACATTCGCTGATACCGTATGACCGCTTTCTTGGCAACACGTCTTTCATCCAGAAGCATGCCCCAAAATTTATTTCACGCATTTTCAATTCTCATCTGGCCATCGGCATGCTACTAGAGGCCCCTGCAGCGCCAGGCATCCTACAGGCACCCGTTGACCCCTGATCTAGAGAGCCATCGCTTGAAGCACATGATCTTTTTGATTAAATGGACTTTAACTATGACAGAATGTACGCTATCAATGTGCCACAGCCAAATCCATATGATTGTACATTTATCATACCAGCAAATTTGACATTATCCTAATGTTACATTCCACTCGTCTTCTATGACAATACTTTAACAGTAGTCATGAGAACGGATTACTCAAAAAACTAATCATTAAAAATTCCATCTTCTTATACAATATCATGAAACTGACGGTCTTTATTTCTTGCAATCAAACAAGACATCACTTTGTCTTTGTCATACGATAACATTATTACTGATTTTGCAGCCAAAAAAGCCAGAAAGACTGTTTTTAATTAAAAAGAAATCCTTGTTTCAATACCTCTTCATATAAATTTCCAATAAATTTCCCACAAATTAAAAACATTATATTATTTGCATCATTCTGTCAAATCAGAATTTTTTCTATAGTACTACTTCTTTAGTGCTAGTCCATCAGCATTACAGTGTACTTAATTAAGTTAAATTGGTTTTAATAACATGCATGTGGCAAGTTTTCCAATAGTGTAACCGTATGTTTGTGTTGCTAAGAGCAAGACAGGCACAGGGGCACCAGTTTAATAATCCTGCTTAGGGCACCATAAATCCTAAGGATGGCCCTGCACTTGGGCACCTAGCCCAACCTGCCATGCTACCCCTGGCTACACTGCTGTTTTTAGCCCAGTAGCTTGAGCAGAGCAAACATGTGGCTGTCTGCTTGGGCTGAGGAAGTCCCCTCCCATCTACAGTGTAATCATACCCTTAGCATGAGCTGTGCATTGGAGGGGAACACATTCTCTCCAACATTTACTACCCACTACATGTTCCTTCAGGGCAACTGCAGACCTCCTCCCCTACCTCAATCCATATGCAGCATCTCATATCACATGGATGCAGCTGCATCTGGCCCAGGTGTATGGGTGTACACAGGGTGCTTCTCCAGCTACCAATTGTGTCTCACTGCCGAGCCTGTTCCTGTGGTTCCTTTTTCATCACATGCACCTTTGCACCTCAGTTCTCCAGCAAACAGAACATGACACAGGCAGTGCTACAAGAGAAGACTTCTACACAACTTCTCTCCTCTGCACAGCTCACCCTCTGAGCTCTCCCCACACTCAGTTTCTCCCCCTGTTATAGACTCCAAATTACTGCTAATTGTAGCATTAGCCCAGCAATTACCACCCAGGTGTTTGTAATCCTCCAACAGAAAGTATTTAATTGCTTCCAGCTGAGCCTGCAGTCTTCTCTGTGCTGCAGCAAATTCAGTGACCGCTTTGCCACAGCTAGCACACTGGTGCAGGGTCCTTGCAGAGTCTGTCTCCCTTGCATGCCCATTCAGAGTCAGCCAAAATCTGGCCTTTGGGGTCCACTCTTGCTTCCCCTGAAGCTGAGGAGAATTTTGCCATTGGCTTCAATGGGAGAAGTCATGTTACATGAAGAGCTTTGAGATGCTTTGATGAATGGAAACATGCACCATTAGTTCACATGATGATGTTATTGTGAATTATATATGTATATATGCAATATTACAGCATCTCCAACAAAATGGTTAGGCTTACTACTATGTTATGCTTATAGCAAGTGTAAAATGTTCAGTAAAACTTTGCTAGTCATTGTAAATTATATTTAAGGGAGGAAAAAAACTGAGATATTCAAAGTGACTGAAGTTTGAAGCCTTACATTTTACAGCGATACTGTAATGTGAAATCTAGCTACTGACTTTAAAGTCACATCTGCACGGCTTTAAACAGCAAGTACTTGCTATATAGTGGAGTCTAGCTGGTGAAAGATGCCTAAGAGATATACTGAGTCGCTGCATCCCCTGCTTGGCCTGTCTGCATGTCTTCCTTGGCTGGCTTATATTATGGATTTTTTTTTTTTTTTTTGGCTAACCGAGACCTCCTTGTTGCAGTAGACTGTTGTAGGAAGTTTGCATCACTGCATTTCAACACCAGCTGGACGTTTTGCTGATGGGGATCACGAAGGACAAAGTAGGGCCAAAGCTGAAGGAATAGATACGTATTGGCAAAAATGTAGCACCTAAATTCATGGGAGCTACACGTACTCAGCATCTCTGATCAGACAATTGGAGGCCCCAGACAATTGGAGGCCCCTGGAAAAATGGGCATCCCAGCAGAAACCCATCGAGGTGGCAGAAGTCCAAAGACCTGGCAGAAGCCATGGGGTGGGCAGGGGAAGCCCCAGCGCCCCAACCCCAGTGCCCGGCAGAAGCACCGAGCAGGGTGGGGAAGCTCCAGCATCCACACCCTGGCTACAGCCCCAGGACTGAAGGAGCTCTCACTTTCCACTGTGGCCGCAGGACCATGGTGGAGATACAGAGCTTCTTTGATCTTGGGGCCGTAGGCAGGGTGGGGTGGGGGACCATGGATAAAATGGGGACAGGGCCGTGGGGGAAGGGGCAGAACGGGTTGAGGCCTTGGGCGGGGCTGCAGGTGGAAGGGAAGGAATGGGGGCAGGACTGCAGGCAGAAGAGGTGAGGTGAGGCGAGGTTTCTGGCATTCTCTGCTCCCGCCCCAGTGCTCTGGCCCTAAGCCCCAGGAGACCGTAATCTGCCTCTGTCTCTGATAATCAGGACAATTTCTTAGTTAGATGCCTAAACAGGGGTCAGATTGAGGAAAAGAATAAATGGCGCTACTCTTTCATGCTTCAAGAGGAATTTTGTGCCTACAGGAGGAGGATGAGGCAGTACTTTGTCTGTTGTATATGATTCCTGATGTAGGTAATAGCCAGTCATTTGAGGGTTTCCACCCAGTGTGAGAGTTATGGGAGAATTCTGTTAGCGCTCAGTTCACCCTTCTCTTCATCTCAATTCCTACCTGAGCTAATTGAAGCCTTTTCAAAGCTGGCACAGGGATCACCATGCCCTGTTGTTCTTGGTGACATCACTGTTCTTTCTGCAGATGTCGCTTGTCTGTTCCCTCAGACTCTCATAGCCTCCATGGCAACTATGAAATTATCTCAAATGATCTCTGACTAACTCAACCTCTGCCAGTGAGCACACTTTGGATCTGATTTTAGGGACTGGGAAAAGGAAATGTTAAAAATAGATTGTTGTCATAGTCCAATCACCATCTCATCCAGAAGGAGATCAAGGCCTAATCCCCACTGTCAAGTTGGTAGTCCTCTTTCTACAATCCTTTCTCAGACTCTTGGACACAAAGAGCGCCTAGGTTACATTGGTCTCTGGCAGGATGCAGAATCCAAATGCAGAAAGCTGAGCCAGCACAGGGCCAGCAGTCTTGCCTGGCAAATATTACAAATTAGGGATATTTCTATGTATCTGTCATAGGTATATGTCCCCCATTACTGCTGTATCTGAGTGCCTCACAGTGTTTAGAGTCTTTGTCCCCACAAGACTCCGGTGAGGTAGAGAAGGGCTATTATTCCAATTTTATAAATGAGGGACTGAGGCCCTGATTTTTAAAGATGTTTAGGCACCTACAGGTGAGAGAAGCACCTAGTAGGATGTAGGCATTTATCTGCATCCTTAGGTGCCTAAATATCTTTTTAAAGACTTTTTAAAATCTGGCCCTGAGTTATTACACTGTAGGCCAATATGTCAGCAGCAGGAATTACACGTTTGTAGAAGGCATCCTTTTTTCCTCATTGATTGAATATTTTCACTGGAAAATTGAAACAAATTAGTTTGCCTGTTTATAACTCTCACTTTCCCCCCTCCCCCTCCCCTTTTAAATGTCACTGTTTGCAGTGTAATTGACATCTGGAAGGTGTGCTGAATAGCATGTCCTGCATGGAAATATGATAATCTCTCTTCAATATTTGGCAACTAGTATGTATTAATTAAGAATCCATCCTTTGTACTCTGTAATTATATTTATTAAACCCTCACTCATATCCTAACTTTAATTAGTTCCTGCTAATTAATTTTATCAAATCCCTCTAGATTCATATCTTAAGTAAATATTGAGTAGCCCTACACTAATTATTTCAATCAATGTGGAGTGCATTTCAAATGACTATGAATAGTTCCTATTAATTAAATTTAATATAAAATAATGTTCTGTGTAATAAATTTGGAAATGCTGAGACTTTAAAATAAAGGAAAATGAAGGATTAATGTAGTCTGAAAATACTGATTTAGACATTACACTGGGTCAAATACTGCAGTCCTTACTTATGTAACACTTCTGCCCATCAGAGTTGGTAGCAACAAGGGCCAGGTTCAGTATCCAGGGGTTCCGTTTCAATAACACAATGCAAAACTAGCTTGAGCCCCCACCCAGTGACCTGGGACAATTACATACCACCCCCCCGGGCACCTCTAGGAGGCAATACTTCCCCTCTCGTAAGCACAGAGTCGGAGTGTAACAAAAGCCTTTTAATAAAGGAGAGAAATAATGCAGCATTATGTTGGGGAAACAGGATTCATAACATAAACCATGAGCAAAAGACACACCCCCAAGTAAGTTTGGTAGTGTCCTTTTCCCCTTAGGGTCTGAAGTCCAGCAACCCAAGAGTCACTCCTCCCACAGTTTCTGTCCTTGGTCAGTGCAGCCTCCTAGCCCCCCAGAGTTCAGAAGTTCATCTGCAGAGTTTACTTCCCCCCTGCCTGGGTGGAAGTTGAGGAGGTATGGGGGGGTGGCATTTTACATGCTCCTCTGCTCAGGTTGATGGGCAATTGCCACACCACTCCGTGGGGTTCTGCTGCAGTCTTCACCGCCAGCTGCTCTGCTCCACCAGCCGCACCTCTCCATTCCCCTCCACTAGTCGTTTGCCAATTTGTCTTCAGCTCCCACCCCCCCACACACTTAACACGGCTCTCAGTGATTTTAGCTGGTAGTAGAGGAGCTTCATTGCTGGTGCACCACTAGCCCAAAGAGTCCTGTGACACCCTATAGACTAATATGTATTGGAGCATAAATTTTCGTGGGTGAATACCCACTTCGCCAGATGACATGTGTCTGACAAAGTGAGTATTCACCCACGAAAGCTTATGCTTCAATACATCTGTTAGTCTACAAAGTGCAATAGGACTCTTTGTTGCTTTTTACAGATCCAGACTAACACAGCTACCCCTCTGATGCTTGACACTAGCCCAAAGTAGGTCAAATGCTTAGACCCAAGTATCAGTGACTCCACTCCACTCCACTCCACTCCACTCCACTCCACTCCACTCCACTCCACTCCACTCCACTCCACTCCACTCCACTCCACTCCACTCCACTCACATGTTCCCAACCTCTCTCAATTCACTGAGTTTTGGAACGCATGTCCCCTGCCTAGCAAGTGCTACTTAATTGAGGGCGAGTTCCTCCATCAAAAACACCAAGTACAGTTCTACTGTCCTTGATTCACATAACCAGGATAACAACCTTTATTACTCCTGCCCCATAACAAAGAGACTGGGGATCACACAGCAGCCAAAGTGACCATTTGGGCAAGCAGTCTCTTCATGCTAGGCAAGGTGGGTGTGATCATGCAAATGAGATCAGCTCCTGAAGTCCTTTTTCACAGCTCTCCACCAGATGTCAGAATAGAGCCCATTCTGACTCTGCTTACATCTAGGCAAATATAGAAAATGGGAGTTTTGCCATAGTAAGGAATGCATGATACAATATGGCGTAATATTGTTATGACACATTGAGAAGCTTTTTCTAAAGATTTCAGAAGATTTCCAGATTCAAAAGTATGTGAAACTGGATGAGACATTTGTGTATCGCTTGATGGCCTTCTATAACGCTCTGTTCCAACAAACAAGCACTATTCTGCTTCCCATCATCCAAAGACTCTGGTGTTCACCAGCTTCAATAGACTTAACATTGCCAATTGCTTTAATTCACTGGTTACTACCATCTGATCTTTAGCTCCCTTCCTTCTTTCACCACACTACCTGATTTCATCCTCCAGATGCTTGCCTCTACCCTTTCCCCATCTCCTATCCCTTTGCTTCCCTATTATACATATCCTCAGTCCACCATCCTCTCCACTATTCCAACCTATCCCACTCACATGTGCACTAACATTTCCCTCATTCTTATCACCTCAGTTCCCAAAAATAAACCCACCATGAGTCTGTTAATACCGTGTGATGGGGTGCCTAAACTCTGCATCAGACTGGAAGGAGTTAAGGAGTTGCCTTGAGCTCAAGTAGTCCTACCACACCATACATACAAGGCATGTCAAGCCTAGAGGATGAGTTCAAAAGGAGAGAAGCACAGAGTAGTAAGAGGCAGCTCTAGAAAGAGGGAAGCTCTCCTGACAGAATATGGAGACTGCTCCCATGCATATGTACAGTCTGAGCAATTTAAGAGGAAGGCAGGCTGGACAATAACAATTGCCTCAAGACACTTTCTGGTGGTCAACCAGAGAATATTGAGCAGGACCATGGCTTGCCCAAGGGCCACCTGTAGAAAAAAAAGCTGACAGCTCGTTTGGAACTGGTTGTTAGTTCCTCTGTTTACTTGTATTTCTTTTTGTTTTCTGGGAATCCTGAAAGAGGTAAACTCCAGAGGAATTCAGCCAGAGGATTGATTTTCTGTCCTAAGGTGGTGATGAGAACCCCCAGCCCAGACAACAAGAGCCTGAGTGAATACATCACTCCAAAGAAATGATACAGAGGTACTAGATCCTTAACACATCTAGAAATGTCTAATTTGCTGTCTGAGATACTTGCCCCACTTTTGGATGTTAGAAAAATTAATTTGTTCATAACCATAAACTTCCTAATGTTCTTTGCCTGTAGTATTGTACAAGGTTCACCAAAGCCCAGCCTCTAAATAAAAGGCTATTTTGTGATTCCTGGGCAAAAACCTCAGGGCTTCTCTCTATGTATTCAGCCCTTACTCAGGCAAATTCTCACTTAAGTTAAATCGGGAAGCCCATCTAAGAATGATTTTCCTAAGGAGGAGGAGGAACATGTCGATATTGAAGAAGGTGTGTTAAAGCAACTGCAGCACTGCAGTAAGGTGACCAGACAGCAAGTGTGAAAAATCAGGACGAGGGTAGGGGGTAATAGGAGCCTGTATAAAAAAAAGACCCAAAAGTGGGGATTGTCCCTGTAAAATCGGGACATCTGGTCACCCTACTCTGCAGGGAACACTGCTGGCAACCAGTTCTTTCTCACAGAGAGTTTTTTAGCTTTTTCACACTCTTCTCTATGAGTCCTCTGATTTTGGTACATGAGGTAATCTTTTCTTTGTTACTAACGTTCTCCGAGAAGTATCTGGCCATGTTGCTCATTAAAAGTGCTTATAGTTTTCTAGGTCAGCCTAACCCTCTTACTAAAGAAAATAGGCAAAGCATATTGGAATTGAAGTACTGAAAAACGAGTATTCAAGCAGTGATGTTAATGTTTTGTCTCTTACATATGAGAGTTCTTTTTCATTGTGTCTAACATGCTGGACAGTAAATACACTATAACAACTCCATCAATCATTTCAGAAGGTTCTAGCAAACAAACCCATCTCCTTCTTGTTTTTTCCCTGCTTTCCACTGGCAAATCAAGGGATATTATTTGTCTGAAATCAGCATCCACCTCCTGCAGCGATTTCCAGATAGTTTATTGTCTTCCTATGAGGCTTCATTAAGCAAGCATAGAAAAAAAGTTACCATCACCTTTCTTCAGCATTATATTTACAAAGAACCAGCTTTATATCACTCAGAACTGATGGAACATACAATACAAATAATTAGTAAAAAATATCAGTATTAAACCAGGAGACACTCTTAAGAGTTAGGTCTCGTTTACATTGGCAACAGTGGAGTGCCACTGGTATGAAATAAGCTGCAAAAGAATGGCCAAACTGATAGCAGATTTTGCATGAAGGGCCAAATTTTTAAAGGTCCAACGAATAAGTGATCTATGTGAAATGCATGTAGTGTTGAGCCTACAAAGCTTATATTTGTGTGTGTGTGTGTAAAAGGGTATTTACATATGCAAATCGGGATGAATGCAAAACTACTTGCTTGTGCACACAATTAATTTGCTCACACAAACACCTGTGTGCAAATGTAGTGTTTTGTAGGGGTTCATGCATTTGGTGTGCCTTACCTTTTGCACAGTTCTTTGAAATAGAGTCCTGCAGCGGGACTGGGAACCAACAGGTCCCACAGGACCCGCTGCCATAATATTTGGAGCAGGTAAAATGTCCGTCGTTGTGGGTGGGATTAGGTAGGCAAACCCCCAGACTGTGGTAATTTGCAGGAAAACGCAAAATCTCTCATCAGTTTACCGTGTAAAAATTGTGTCTCAATTTCATTTATATATATATATAATATTAACTGATGGGGGTTTTTTTAGAAGCCTGGGAGCAATCTGTCTCTCTTGCAGGATCTAAGGTTTTTGCAGGTGGGAGTGGTATAAAAAAGAAAGAAACAATATGGGTGGGAATGGGTATTGTGGGGTAGGATGGGAGCGGGGGTTAAAAGAAAATAATCCCACCAGGGCTCTACATTAAAAGTTTTGTTCACAATGGTGTAAAACAGGGATCGGCAACCTTTGGCACATGGCTCGCCAGGGTAAGCATCCTGATGGGCTGGGCTGGTTTGTTTACCTGCCATGTCCGCAGGTTCGGCCAATCACAGCTCCCATTGGCCGCAATTCACTGTCCGAGGCCAATGGGGGCTGCGGGAAGCAGCATGGGCTGAGGGATATGCTGTCTGCCCCCATTGGCCTGGAGTGGCGAACCATGGTCAGTGGAAGCTGCGATCGGCCGAACCTGAGGACGCGACAGGTAAACAAACTGGCCCAGCCTGCCAGGGTCATTTCCCTGGCAAGCTGTGTGCCAAAGGTTGCCGATCCCTGGTGTAAAAGATTGTATGACTCGTTCTTTTACTTAAGCTGCTAGGGAGTATTGTGAGGCAACGTGCAAAACAGAGTACCTGAAAACATTCTTCATCCTTATTAGTATTATTGTAGGGGGCAATAATCACATGACAGAAAACAGTCAGCTACATGGTGATCCTCTCATGCACCTTTCTAACATCTCACTACAGTGTGGGACTGCATTCAGAGCAGCTCATGCAGACTGTGTCTTGCCAAACCCATGATGGCTGAAGAACAAGAAAGCTCTGTCCCTTTGCTGAAAATGGAAATAAAAATTGCATTATGTGAGATCAGGTCCTACATATCAAGTCCTTGTTCTGCCCATTAGTTCACACGTATCCTGCGTTGTCTGAGAGAGTTACTGGGTGACCCAGTGGATTTTTTTAATATTGATGATTTAGTGAAACTATAGGTTAGACACTTTATTATCTGTGACACTCTAAGCCTTGAACACTGGGATATATGTATAGAATTTTGTACAATAGACATCCCCCTCTGCACCTTGCTGGAACTCCAGGTGGATTGATATAAATCAAAGTGATTTCAATCACTCAAAAATCTTAGATTTAAATAATCCAATTTTAATCTTAGTTTGCATTTGTACTTTTTAGTTAATTTCCTAAAATTCTGAACCTTTAATAACCATTAAAACATGTTGACTTGTGACTAAATATAGCCTTTACATTAGATTTGGTTCTTCTTTTTTGTTAACCAAAATTATAACATTTAACATACACATTTATTTAAGTAATTATCTAGCTTAGCATACATTTATTCAGTTTCTTAATTTTTGTATTTTTTATTGTATTAGAAAGGTCGGAATAACATTTCTGATTTATTAGATGTTTAATTTTCTACCTGTCATTTGTGTCAAGATGTATAGATGGAAATTGGAATTCCACTAAAAATGCACAAAAACAGCATTTTAAAATAGTTTTTTATTCATCAAATAAAACAACCTTAAATGAGCTTATCAAGGCATCTTTTGCATTTCATACTAACTGATTTGTTAAACAAAGGAAGTTTTATCTGTAGTTAGTGAATTGAACTGATTGTTTCCAGTCACCTGGTCCTTCAAGATTTTAGAACTAATTGCTCTCATCCTCTCACATTTATTCATAGACTGGAAGAGGAAAACAAGATTTCCTGCTTTTTCAACTCCTGATCAGTTTCTCACCTTAGAATGAATAAGTCATTGAACTGAAATGAAGAAAATATTCTCTTTGCTCCTGCTGAAGAGGCTACTGCTGGCAAAAGCTGTTTAACTTTCCAACAAACTCTGTTTCCAGGTGCTCAGCCAGTGACTTCCACCAGTTCAATGCTTTGATTTTCTTTAAAACTTTGGCAGCAAACACATGCTGCTTGAATATTTTTTTATTTAATTTTAATTCAGGCCTTAATATAGGCTGTCATAATTTCAAATTTAATTTTTAAATATATTTAGTTGGGTTTTTTTAAATACATTTAATCGAACTAAAATATCCCATTTAAATTTAAAATATCCATGCTGCTGGAAATAGAGATTCAGCTGGGTATTTGCTACTCTGGAACTGTGTGCTGTGAGACCTAGGGTCCCCTTCTCTAAAACCTCCAGTCCTTAGAATAAAGAGGCCTGCAGTAGAAACACATTGCACTGCAGCTCTGGCTTATTTTACATTTAGCTTGTGAAGTGCAGAATAGTTTCTGCTGTTTCCTTAATTATTATCCTTTCAAATCTTTCCTCAGCAGTTAGATGTGCCATCTGATGGGCGATATGCCAATGTGCCTGCAGCATCTGCCTGTGTCACACAAAGCTACCTCCCTTTCTGGACCACTACCTTTTAAATTGAAATGGAAGACTAATGAGAAAAGGGCTCGTACAAGTGTTTTCCACTTAGCAGGTGCCTGTCCCTGACCTCCTGCTCCCCATCTTCATTGCATCCTCTTCTCCCTCAGTGTGCGGCTTGTGGTATGCTGCTTGCTACACAGATGTTGCTCCCATGCTATTGCACAGTTATTTTTCTTGTAACTTCTCAGAACAGACGTTCCATGTGTGTACCCTCCTTTCTCTGCTGCCACATTTTCTATACAAACAGCAGATTGCATTGTTACAGTCCTTCCAATCCAGGAAGAGAACAACGATCAATACCAATGATGTTGTTTTTCTTTTCAGGCTGTTTTGCAGTAGGGTGTGGGGGCCTTGGCTTCTCTTTGCCTTCTTTCCCTCACCACTAGCAAAACATTTTCTCTCTATTTTTCTTGTTTCTCATTCCTGTTTCCTGCGTGGGTCCTTAATTCCATTATGTAGTAATCAGAGTATGCGTCAATTGTAATGTTGAATGTGTCTCTTTCCAAGCACCACCTAGCGGCTGTTTCTTATTTGTAAGTTAAACAAGATGCGTTCTGGGACTTGTTCTGAAGGGAGAAGCAGCACAGCAATAAAATCTCATTTCCTGCCATCTGTCTCCTGCATATCTCTTACAGTCCAACTACATCACAACTTATATGTGAGCCCAAATGTTACACTGTTGGCAGTGATGGCCAGTTATGGTAAGAAATCTCTGATGAGTGGAAATATTGAAAGAAGTTGACATATGGAGGAAATACACCACAGAAAGTGAGGGCTGCCATTTTTTATTGCTACCATGTTGCAGATAAACAAGGCCGGGATTGCTCGTTAATACCAGGACTGCTGAAGTCTCTATAGTTCTCTGTATGTCACAGCTGAGAATATAATAGGCAAAATAAAGGAAAGAAAAGAAGCAGAACTGATTATGTTGCGGCTACTTCTGAGAACAAATTAATTAGGGTGGCCAGACACAAACTGATCTTCTTTGGCTGATGGAGGATGGAAGATGTTTGCTTTCAGACCAGGGCTGGTGTTCCAATATGGTAACAGCAAGCAATGTGCCATTTAGAGATGATGTGACCAGCCTGACTTCCACCCTCACCATTCATCTGAAAAACACCACCTCCTCTGGCGGGACTCCCTGCCTCCAAACATATAGCAAAGCTGTAGCGACTGGAGGTTAAAAGAAAAGTTAAATTAAATCTTTGGCCAGAGGTGACAGTCATCCAATTTCCAAGCATGACCACTGAACCCCATAATCCCAGCTGTGAGCACTCATATTACAAGTTTAACACATGTTCGTGCTCAGCGTTGCAACACCTAACTAATTAAGAAGCCTAAATCTCACATTCAGAAGGGATTTAGGCACTTAGGAGCCAAATCCGTCAATGGGATTTAGGCTTCTCAGTGCCTAAATCACTTTTGAAAGTGCAATTTAGGCTCCTTAATTATGTGCTGCAACACTGAGTGCAGCAAGGCCTAAATGTCTATAGAAATATGGGCCTTAGGGACTGAATCAAACTAATCGATTTCAGCCATTGCAGCTAACCCAGTGGCTGTTGTTATTATTAGTATGGGTAGAAAGACCAACATCTGCAAATAATTGAGGGTCTTGTGGCAGAAGTCCTGCAAATGGAAGTTACCTCCCTTCATGTACTGAAAATACGGTAGTGCTGAATGGTGCTAATGACTTCCAGCAAGAAGGGCGTCAGAGCCAAAGATAATCTCAGACTTTATTAAAGTCAAGTACTCTCTTTCAGCTCAACAGCAAGAGCATTCAAACCCCTTTATATAGTAAAAAAACAGCTGCAGACAATGAGGATGACCACCCAAGACAATAGGTTGTGTGACAGGCCACACAGGTTGATTCTTAACGGGGCTTTCTCTAGTTGCAAACACAGGGACTAGGATCTTGGCTGTAGCCTGTATATTGGAGGCAAAAAGCCAGGAGAAGAAGCTATGAGTGTGACCCTGAGGGGAAGCTGTGAGACAGGATTTCTTAGGCATGCAGTTTGCTTGAATGGCAGGCATGGGATTTCTGAGAAAGGAAACTCTCTGCTGTTGGTTGTTTCTACAATGTTCAGGAAAACAGAACTCTACATTTTTTTTGTAAATAAACAAGATGATACCAACTCACATGACTGATTTCTCCTCCTAACAGAAACAACCCCGAAAGGCCCCAAATACTGGCTAACTCCTTAGGACAAAGGGGCATCAATACTATCATCTGTTTGAGGGTCCCTGGGTAGTTTATCGCAGAACAATGCCTGCTTAATATTATGGCCACTCTGCTGACTCTCTGTGCTACCCTCTGAGGAATATAATTCTGCTAATAATCGGAGGCAATCCACTGTCCAGCTCCATAATGCCATATATTTACAGATGGTCGATATCTGGATGCCAGTACCTCTACCCACCCCTGACAGATACTGGACGGGCCTGGCATTTTGTTGTACTTTGGCAATGCTTGCACATCTTGTCAAGCCATTAAAATCTCACTGAGCTGAACTATATTCCAATTCCATTCTCATGCAAGGATGATAATTTATATACCACCTTTACCTGAACATATAGCTTCATGGTAAGATGATCGTGGAGTTTCCCTCTCTGCACACCTCACATTAATTCCCTAGGGACTCTAATATCCTGATTAAATCCTGTTAGGTATTTTTTAAAAATGAGTAGAAAATGTTGCAGTCATAAGTTAGAACACATTAAAGTGGTTTAATGTAAATGTAACTTTTTTGTGTGTAAGAACTGGCTGGAATGTCAGGGCTATATTTTTGGAGATATGCTGGACATTTTAAAATAGACACAGCTCTGGTAAGCACGGTGTGGTCAGAAGAGTATGGTGCTGCTGAAAGTGTGTTTGCTGGATTATGCAAAAAATTTTATAACACGCTGCTGTTTTAGGCAATATCCTGGCCTAGGATGTAACAGAAACTGAAAGGTTTTTTCAAATGCTCTTTTGCCACTTGCAGAGTTCCTGACAACCAAACCATCTGCATGACTTCTTCTATAGCAGAAGTTCACACTCAGACAACGCAGTCCTGCGAGGTGCCAAGTACTCCCACTGGGATCTGGGCGTGCTCTGCTCTTCACAGGACTGATTTCTTGAAAAGCAGCCCACCACTTAGATATGCACAAAAGACACAGGTGATGTGTTCCTATTTTCTTCTCCTGATTCTCTCAGGAGTGTTTGAGTTTCTCTTCTCTGCCAGGATCACATTTTGGTGATGGGGAACCCTGGTGGTCCAACTTGAGATATTCAACCGGAGCGCCTTTCATTGTGCACCCTTAACTCCCATTGATGTTAATAGGAATTACATGGGAGCATTGAAGGGTGAATATACCCCCCAAGTAACAGAACATACCATAGTCCAATTCTGACCTTTAACAGAACCTTCTTTGTGATGCAAGATTTTCAGGTAAAACGCTGATTGCAGGTGATTCCATTTGTGCGATCTGGCAGGGTTCCTGGTTGAGCTTCAAAGATCATTGCCACGGTTTAGTGTGCTCATTCCTGCATTTCTCAGCTGATTGCAGCTGCATACACATTGTGGCTTCATGAAGCAAAAAGCAGTTTCTTTCTGCTGTTCAAACAGATTTCTTCTCTCAACCCTCGTTCTCTTGGAGAGCCTACCCTGGTGAATTCCCCTCCACACACATACCCAGTAACAAACATGGCATGGAGCCAAATTTCACCAGATTCTAATATGTGTTTAATGATTCACATACCTCTGAAAAGAAATTCACTGGTTGTGCACTAGAGTTGTGGAGACAGCATAACAGTCAGCTCATGGTGCAGACATACAGAGTGATTCGGATTGCTTGGTAAGCTAGGCCCATTTTAATCACAGAATTGGAAGGGACCTCAGGAGGTCATCCAGTCCAACTGCCTGCTAAAGCAGGACCAATTCCCAGACAGATTTTTTGCCCCAATTGGCCTTCTCAAGTATTGAGCTCATAACCCTGGGTTTAGCAGGCTAGTGCTCAAACCACTGAGGTATCCCTCCCCAAGTCTATGTTCTGGCTGATATGAAGCAAGGAAGTGAACTTGGATCCCAGCTGAATGCCCTGATCACTGGGACATTGACTATTCTTGGGGAAGCTCTCGTGATTTTTCGTTAATTTTTTTTCTAATGGTGTAATTTTCTAGTGAGTACCTTACCCACCAGGCTCTAGTTATCATGTATCTCTCACCTGAGCTGCTCCACTTTGTATAAATACTGAATATTTACTGGGCAACAGAGACTAAGTTTACAATTCAGTGGTTAGAACAGCCACCTTAAATTTGGGAGACCCAAGTTCACGTTCCTGCTCTGAACGAGTCTTCCCCCAACTTCCACTCCCAGTTCCCTCTTCCCACTCTATTGTTTCTACCCATCCTCAGGTTGAGCTATACTCCTCTCTACATTTGCATAAAGCTTCCACCTCCATGCTGGCTGGGTTTAGTAGGGTGAGTATTGAGAGCACAAGACAGCCAAGCTCTGGTGCTCTCATTTCCTACATCTGGATCCAGTCCAGCCCAGGGCAATTGCAAGGAAAGTCCTGCTGAGCCTCAGGTTGGAGCATGTTCAGTGTGAATAGAATATCCCCAACACAAAGACCCCTACCAAATTTCAAAACCCTTTCCCAAAGCATAGGGGGGCTAGAACTTTTCAAGGAAAAGGTCAACGTAACTTTTCAACACGGGCAAAACAGTGTATTTTCCCCTAGCTTCATTCTTGGAAATGGTTGAACCATTTTGGCTGAAATTTTCCCGGAAACATTCAGCCCAAAGCAGACACCAGGCATGTAAAACGTCAGCTCAAATGGTTAAAATGTAGCAGGACTATATGTGATGGAAAACAGGATCTTAATAAAGGGAAGTGTCAGTCAACCTTAATTTTTTTTTTTCAACTAATGAAAAAAAAAAGCAGGAGCGGGAGTGAGGTCACAGGGCTAAACGAAGGGAACCTGATGGGGACACCGAGCAGAGAACCCCAGACAACGCCCACTGCTCCTCGAAGGCGTCAAGGGAGCCAGTGGACGCCGCCCAGAGGAACTCCGCTCGGATGCGTGCAGTGCGGGGCAGGACGGGCCCAGAGACTGAGTAAATCCATCAGATTCCAACCTCCTCTCCCTGGTGACTGTAGATGGCTAGTTTGCCAGGGCCAAGAGGAGGTTGAGAAGGAGATCCTCGCGACTTTGTGGGGCCACGGATGGGGAGTGTTGTAGATAAAGGTGAGGGAAAAATACAACCAGAAACGCAAGAAGATATTCAGTTTTGAGGAGAAGCAGAACAGGGGCTGTAAACCTGGCGCACTCCAAGTAAATCGTGCGCCAAGGTCTTCCTTCTCGCCACAGTAAAGGAAGGCAGGTGTTGGGGACAGGGTGTGAACTGCGCCAAGTTACACGCCACCGTGCTCACGGCCCCATGAAGAAGCCGCCAACTAACATCCCCGGCGGGAGTCCGCGGAGGACCAGGGCAAGTACCAAGCTGTCGCCCACCGGGCTTGCTCACCTCACCTAAGAAACTGGCAAGTGTAGGTCCGCCTATTGGTATTGGTGGGTGGGACGCGAGGGTGAGGTAGTGAAGGGGTGTTGTGAGCTACGAGTGGTACAGATTGTTCCGGTGGCGCATGTCTGGAACTAGAACCGCTGCACAGCATGTAGCCGGCTTGCAGTGAAAGAGGGTGAGGGGGCCGATTGGGTCCACAGGGCATAGGGCCCTATAAAAAGTCCATGGGGCCCGGGGTGGAGGGTGGGCGGGGCTGTGCCCTCTTGCATGACGTCGGTCAAGGAAAGCCGAGCAGCAGGCAGCAAAGCGGCCCTCACCATCCTGAAGACAGTACACACCAGGGAGTATGAGGTCTAGAGCCCTATGCACTGGAGAAGTGTTCAGGGGATCTCAGCCAGTCCCCTCGGTCGTAGTCAGATGTCTCCGACCTGGGTGACTCCCGCCCAAGACCAGCCTCTGTGGCGCACCGTGGGGGACTGTTGCCGGTCTCACCTGCACACGAAGCTGGGGATTGTGATAGCAGGGACTCCCCGGAGGAGGTTGGCTCCCACTGGTGGCCGCACGGACCTCTGGTCGTGGAAAAGAGCTTCCAGGTCCGGAGGAGAAGTCTTGGAGAAGACCGGCAGGCCCAGAGAGGTCTCGCGAAGACTCTCAGATGGAGGTAAAAGAGGGTGCCAGGTTCGTATCGGAGCCCTCGGAAGCGGCAGAGGAAGGCGGAGCTGCGCCAGTACGCTCCACGCCGGACTACCTGCACCATACAGGAGCTTCTGCAGGGACCATGGAGGCGGAAGAACACGGACTGAGTTCATCTTTTCATTAGGGCCCCTCAGCCTTTCTCCTGCGAAGGCCTGGCTACCTGATGTGCAGCCAGGTTCTGTTCCAGACTGCGCCACGGAACATCTTTGTCCTCCACGACTCGTGCTCCACACCTTTCACCTAGCCTCACCCTCGCGGTCCCCCCCATACGCAGAATGGACAGGGACCTCCTGCACCTCCTTCAGGGTCAGAAGCCCCAGGTGGCCAGCTTGTACTACTGCCCTTGGTCCGCGGCCTTGGCGCCGGAGTTCTTTTAGTTGTGCTGGCTTTTCTCATGGGCCGTCGAGCACGGGCGTTCGTACTTGCGCTTCACCCCTTGTCCGCCATATCACCTGCCCTTTCTGTGTGGCGCATATAGGTTTAGACCCTGGCGCCGTATTACATTGTAGTGACGCCAGTTTTACATGCCCCTAGTTCGTTGGTCTCCTCCTGAATATCTTCTTGCAGGGCTTTCTGTGTTGTACTTTTTCCCCTCACCTTGTTTTCTCACACTCGCCTCTCGTGGTCCCGCCAACGTCGGCGTGATCTCCTTCTCAACCTTCCTCTTGGCCCTGCCAAACTATCCATTCTTACAGCACCGAGTGGAAGAGGATGTTGTCTGATGGTGATTTCCTGCCGACGATGTGTGTGGGCCTTTCCGCTCCTCTGTTCGTGCACCCCCGCCCGAAGCTGACCGGCTCGGTCAGGGTCCAGTCGAGCCTGACCAGACACTCTGCAGAAGCGTGCAGCACCCAGAGAAAACCCACAAAATGGGGTCCGAAGCCGAACGCTCGCAGAGTACCCAGGAGTACCCAGGTGGTGCTACTATAATTCTGAATGTGCATAAATGTACATAATTAGCATCTTAAACTGTTAACTCATCCAGGAGGGCAGGAACTGTCTTTATGTGTATACAGTACCTAGAACAACAGGACCCTCTCCTTGACTGAGGTCTTCAGATATTATCGTTATGCAAATATGACCCCCAAGGAGCTTATCTTGGTTCCTGGGTCTCTGTAAGCTGACGACATAGGGAAAGGTGTGTTGTCCCTGGGAAGAAGAGGGGCCAAGGCAGACTCAGTCTGCTAGGCAATCCGAAGGGAGAGAGGAGAGACACTATACTGAGTGATGGGCTTGGGGAGGATAGCAGGGTGCTTGGATGGTCACCAGTGCACCTGCTCAGAGGAGCAGCAGCGTCTGAGACAAAGGAGGTGGTCAGAGTCAAATGATGACAAGTAAAAGTCTGGGAAGAAGAGCTAGCCTGATCAGTGGGAAGGTCCTCAGTGAGGTTCCCACCCCACAGGAGCACTCTGAGTGGGGAGAAGCCATTTTGGAAGTATCTGGAGCCAGCCACTGAGAGGGAAGGACTTGCTGTGTGGTGAGCGCCTGGCTTCCAAGGTGCAAGCAGGGTGTTTGAGGTGGATCCCCATTTATAGAGTATTGTTTGGAAGACTCCCTACTAATCAGGCTGAGTTAGCCCTCCAGCTCCTTAGATAAACTGGTTACTCTTTGGCAAGTAATGCTCTGCCTGTTAGTTGAAGGCTGCTTGGGAACAGAAGCAGCCTGACTCCTTTATGAAGAGGATGCCTGCCAGCTGTGATTGTCAGCCCCCCTGCAGTGGCTGAAGAGTCCAGATGAATCTCTGAATGTGGAGTTGTGAGAGCACTGTTTTTTAGCTAGATAGTCAGGGAAATTGTTTGGGAGACCTCTCTGTTTCCTGAACTGTATTCTCAAGCCAGGTGGATTTTATTACCTTCTGCCTTTTAAACCTGTGGAGGGACTTATCATCTTATCCCACACATGAGTCTTTTGGGCTGTACTGAACCAAGTAAGCCAAGTTGCTTATTGATGCCATAGGCCCTGACTCCAGGGCTGGAGCTCCCATGGAAAAAAAAATTAGTGGGTGCTTGGCACCCACCAACATCCAGCTCTTCCGCCTCCCCCCAATGCCTCCCACCCACCAGCAACCCCACCAATCAACTCCCCTTCTCTGCTGTTCTGCAGCATGCAGGAGGCGCTGGGGGAAGGGAGAGTGGGAGGGGAAGGCGAAGGAGCGGGGATGGGGCATGTTCAGGGGAGGGGTGGAACTGGGTAGGAAGAGGCGGGGTGAGAGTGGGAGCTTAGAGCAAGGGGTGGAGTGGAGGTGGGGCCTGGGCCAGAGTGGGGGCCTGAGCACCCCGAGGGCAAGGAGAAAGCCAGCACCTGTGACTGCTGCTACAGAAGATATTGTTGTCACAGGTCATCAAGGGCCCCTATGAAGTTCCTGTACCAATGGGCGTTTAAATTTTGCTGTTGCTATATCAGGTTATGTGACTGTGGGAATTTGTGGGTATTATCAGCATGGGCACTAGTGACCCTGAGAATAGTGTTTTACCCTTTTATGTTATATTGACGGTGCTGTTTAATATAATTACTCTGACTATATTGTGCGTTTGTGTTATTTCTTGGGTGTCTTCAATGATCTAGCAAGTAAGTGGGGGGTATCATAAGCGTAATTCCTAATTCTGACCCTTAGAGTCCAAAATGTGGGTGCCTGCATGAAACCTCCAAGCTTAATTACCAGCTTGGATCTGATAGCACTGCCACTAGCCAAAAATTTCCAGTGTTTGGCTCACTCTGGTTTCCCCAAAACCTTCCCTGGGGGGACCCCGAGACTCAGATGCCCTGAGTCTTACCACAAAGGGAAATAACCCCCCTCCCCTTGTCTTCTCTTTACTTCCTCCCCAGGCTTCCCCTCCGTGGGTTATCTGGAGATTATTGTACTTTAAAACTCCTTGAATTAAAACAGAGAGGCAATTTACCTATCCCTCCTTCTTTTTCCCTCCCAAGTCTTTCCCTCGGAGAGGACCGTATCCTGGACGAGGGTTCTTATCCCTAGAGCCTCACTTAGAAAAGAAATACAACAGGTTTTAAAAAGAAAGCTTTCTTAAAAAGAAAGAAAAAGACATAAAAATGCTCTCTTGTATCAAGTATTATGGGTCAACTTGCTTAATGAGAAAATTGGATAAACAGCTTATTCAAAAAGAATTACAATTTAAACATCCCAGCAACTACACACATGTAAATACAAAAAAACAATAAAAGCCTATTTGTTTTTCTGCCTTGTGTATTCACCTTGAGAAAAGCTGAGAATTAGAAGCATTGAAGATAGAAAGATCCCTCTCATAGCCGAGAGAAAGACAAAAGACACACACCCCAAAATTCCCTCCCTGAGCTTTGAAAAATCCAGTTTCCTGATTGGTCCTCTGGTCAAGTGTGTGGTTCCCTTTGTTAACCCTCTACAGGTAAAAGAAACATTAACCCTTAGCTATCTGTTTATGACAGGGGGTTACCCTGTGGTTAGTCTCTAAGGTGCCACAAGTACTCTGGTTCTTTTTGTGGATACAGGCTAACATGGCTGCTACTCTGAAACCTGTGGTTAGAAGGTTCCTTCCAAGCTGCCCTGATGACCCTGCCAGGAAGGGATGGAGGCACTGCCAAATAAATTCATATAGGAAGAAAGTAAGGAAGTTACACTCAACTGAGCTGCAGGTGGGATCTAGATGAACCCAGGACTGTTCATCAAATCCTGGAAGGAGATTGGCATTAAAGGAGGTAACCAGGTGGATAAGGGTGCTACACAAATAGTAACTGAGGCTGTGTGTCAGTCACAGATTTTGCGACTTTCTGTGACCTCCGTGACTTCTGCAGTGGCTGGTGCTGGCTCAGGGGTTGCCCAAGCCAGGCAGCCTCTGGCCAGCAGCAGCAGTTTGGGTGTGTGGAAGGGGTCTCAGGGCTGGGGCAGAGTGTTGTGGTGTGGGGTGGTGCTTACGTTGGGGGAGGGGAACTCCCCCACTCCCACCAGCATGTCCCTGTAGCTCCTAGGCAGAGGGGTCAGGGGGCTCCGCACGCTGTCCATGTTCATAGGCACCACTCCACAGCTCCTATTGGCTGCGGTTCCTGCCCAGTGGGAGCTGCATAGCCGGTGCTTGTGGTGTGAGCAGCACGCAGAGTCCCCTGGCCACTCCTCTCCCTAGGAGCTGCAGAGATATGTCAGTCAGAGCCGGATAAGCAGCCTGCCAGCCCTGCCAACCCTCCTCCCACCAGCACTAGTGGGGGTCTCAGATCATGCACTGCCACCTTCCGCTACCTCCCAGCATGGGTCCTGGGCCACATGCCACTGTCCACCTCCCCTCCCCAGCACAAGCGGGGGCTCCTGGGTCCCCCAGCACCCACGGCACCACCAGACCGTCCCCTCCCACCAAAACACCCTCGGCCTAAGTTTTAGATAGGGATATATAGTAAAAGTCATGGACAAATCATGGGCCATGAATTTTTGTTTACTGCCTGTGACCTGTCCATGACTTTTACTAAAAATATCCATGACTCAAATGGCTTAATAATAAATAATAATAGTGATGTATGATATAAACTGTAAAGCATGTCCAGTGGTAGAATAAAAAGCACCACAATTTCCTGACCATCATATATATAACTTGGCCAAAATAACTTATTTTGTGTGGATAACAGGGAAAATGAACAAAACATTCACTTTCAGTCTCAAACTTTATTTGGTAAGTTGCAGTGCAGAGAGGATTGTTACAAGTGAGTTATAAATTCTTGATAGCAGGGTCTATTTGTAATGGAAACACTGACAGACCCTTAGTTATTGCAGCATGTGCATACACCTCTATAATTAGTTTGCCACAGTCACCACAGACTGCTTTGCATCAGCTTTATTAGCTGAACATACAGTAATCCAGAGGCTTTTTGTGTGTGTGTCTACAGAACTAGATAACAAACAGGCTGCTGCCTCACAACTTACTCTGGGGCACTGTATGATCATTTCCTTTATTCTAACAGTAAGTTAAAAATGAGACCATCTTTTCCCCTGTGAGTGTAAAAAGTGTTTCTAGGAAAAGATTCCATCTGACCAGTACCAAGCAAATATGCATGTCAGAAAAAAACATCTTTAATTTGGGATTCATGACACCACTGGGAATTTGTACAATTTGCTGATGATGTGGCAAGCTGAATTCTGCACCCTTCACTTCAGTAGCCGGGAACTGGGCGTAGGCCGGTGGCCTTCTGACAGGCTATATCTCTGCAATGGGGAATGAGGCTTTCCCCATTGATGCTCATTCTATAGGTCTGCTGTGATCAGTTGAACTTAGAGCTAATTAATAATAATCCCTTATATTGTGCTTTTTATCAGTAAATCTCAAAATATGTCATAATCTGTAGAAGTATTTACCCTCACAGCACCCCTGTGAGGTAGGGAATATTGTCACCCCCATTTTACAGATGGGGAACTGAGGCACAGAGAAGGTAAGTGACTTGCCCAAGGTCATATAGGAAGATTGTGGTGGAGTGAGGAATTGAGCCTAGGTTTCCTGGGTTGTAGGCTAGAGTTCTAGACACTTGATCATCCTTCCTCTCTTAAACGGGTTATGTACATATAAAACATTCTCTTTTTGGGGGGCATGTCAGGTAGTTAGGATGATGAGGGCATTGACTGGACACAGGTTGGCTCAAAACTCAGTCTAATAAGTCTTGTGCCCAAAGGTGCCTTCTAGGGTAGTGAACGAAGCAATAGCTTTTAAGTTAGGCAAACTGAGTCCTAGTCCAACTCTGCTTCTAGTTCACTGTGGGTATTTCTACAATGGAACTAAAGATGCGGGTAGATGTACATGCACCTGTGTCCTAAAAACAGCAGTGTGGTGTCTTGGGCTAGCTGCTTGAATACAGTCCAATCTTAGGTATGTACTTGGGTGGCTACATGGCTATTTTTAGTGTGCTAGTGCATATACATATACCTGAGCTGGAAATTACATCTCCACTGCTGAGTAGACATACCCTGTGTGGCTTTGGGTCAGTGCTTCAGGTCCGCACTCTGAAAATATGGACTAATGATACTTCACCAGCTTCAGAAAGCACTTCAGATGAAACACTTCTACAAATATAATATTACTTATTATAGTAACTATGGAAATAACACCTGGCTTCATTAATGCTGTGTTGTGGGCAAATGGCATTAATTAATAATTTGGAATTTGTGCCCTCTGTTCTACAGAGGAAATAGAACACACAGATATAAAATTGCTGTCAGAACAAAAGTATTACTCAAAATGGAATGCATTAACAACAAGAAACCTTCTAAAAATATCCCGGTATAATGAGTGGGGGTGACCAGTGCTGTACAAAGATGATCCAACAGAGAAAGAGGAAACATTCCAATACTGTCTGAACAAAAAGTGCTTCTAATGAAGGAATATTTTATCTCAAGCATCTCAAGTTATGTCTAGCCCTAAGAGTTCCACTAATATTTCTGAACTAGCCACTGCAGGGGTGTTTGTAACATTTCAGTCCTCAGCTCTCTGAGGATTCTGTCACAACTGAAATGAGCGAGAGAGACACAATATCAGATCAGTTGTTCCCAAGAGATATTGGGATAAGACAATAACCAATGGGCTTTCTCGGCCTCAGCTAGTCCAGCAATAGCACTGAAAGATTTATTGAGGCTGCAAGGCTTGCAACTTTTATTTGGGTGGAAATGGTATGCTCTATGGCGTAAAGTTTTTATTGCTTTACATGTTTCTTCTCCCCAGCCCCTACTATCTCTATTCTTATCTCTTTGCAGTTTTGTTCAGTGTTATAGTGTTACCCCCTGGAAATACATAATAGGGAAGAAACATGGACTGTCACCTTTCTGATACTACTGGAATGCTTCACAGCCAACATACAATATTAAGTTGCACAACAAGGGGTGGGGGGAAACGTTTGAGATGCAGCCATACCAGCTGAGAACTGCCTGAAATAGTTCTGTGTTGTGCTGACAAGGAAGTGATAGCCGAAGAGGGTCCCTGTTATCCACCTGGCTGCCTCTGAAACAGGTGTTCATACTTTCCCCTATAGGATGCTCAAACAGATCAGACACAGTGTTTAGTCTTTTAAATGTCTGCAGGGCAGGTTTATTTTCACCAGGCAACAGTTCTGTTACCTCAACATGAGTAGAAATAAATAAATAAATAAATGAATGAATAAATCAGCAAATATTTTTATATCTTTAGTTCAGCCAAATAATATATTGATTATTTAGCCTCTAAAAGGCTTCATAGTTCAAACTTCTTTCAAAAACTGTATTCCATTATCCACTTCTTCACCAGCTGGTACCTGATTCTCCAGTTAACATCCCCAGTTAGGCTAATCACACTAAAACTTTAGAAGAAAAAGGACACACTGTAGGAAAGAAAACAACCCTTTATCTCCTCCACTCATTTTCTCTTCTTGGCAAATAATTGAGCTATTTAACCCTGCCTGAGACCTCTCCCAAAGGAAAGTTCAATTAACTGTGGAGAAACCTAAATTAATATAATCTAATATTAGCACATTCTTTTCCCTGTGCAATACTGTGACAGATGTGAGTTATATTAAATATGATTATTTATTATAATACTCCTATATAAAGCACTTATTGGCATTTTATATGGGCATTCTACAAAATTAAATGTATATCAGAGCCCAGATATGCAAAGGTTCTTAGATGCCTAAATCTTGAGTTTAGTCACCTATATCCCAGTTTTGATACCATTATGATCCACAAAACTGCTGCAGACCCCTGTAGACACCTAAACTCACTCATTGCCTACATTTTCAGGATAAAAAAATCTATATTTTGACCTCTGGGCACTGTCCCCAATGTGGCCTTCAGATGCCTATCTCCCACCTAAATCCCAGAGCGATTCACAACTAGGGGAAGGTAGGCATTCAGCAGCCTAAGTTGCGTGTGGGCCCTGACCCTATAAGTAGACTCTGAGCACACTTATCAGAGCGGGAGGAGGTGGTATATACCTTGTAACTTTTAGCCCAGTGGCAAGAACACTCACCTGGGATGTGGGAGATCTTGGTTCAAGTTCTCCCTCTCTGCTAGGGGCTGGGGTGTGGAGAAAGGGATTTGAATAGGGGTTCTTCTACCTCTCAGGAGGGTGCTTTAACCACTGAGAGATGGGCTATTCTGATGTTGGGCTCCCTGAATCTCTCCTGTTGAAGTTGCTTCACTGTCGATAAATAATGAAAGAGTAATTGGAGCAGGAGGACTGGACTGTGGGTCTCCCCTACTCCCTCCTGGCCCGTTTCCAGTTCACCTGGCCCCTGTCTTCGGCAGCTGAGTTCGAGCGGGAGGTGGAGGGGGCAGGGCAGGCCACCACCCCAGCCAGGCTCTCCCTCAGGCAGCTGCTGCACTGCACAGAGTCGGTGACCCTGAGAGGCCATCTTCAGGTGGTGTGAGAAGAAGTTCCCTCTCGCTGTGGAGGAGGCACAGAGGGAGAAGAACAGAGCCCCCCGCAGATAACTGGTAGGGTGGGGAGAGCACAGTGGTCCCAGGCTGAGCTCACGGCGGGGAGTTCGCAGGGCAAAGGAGACACATGGGGCAGTCACATGTCCTCGTCTTTACATTGTACCCCCTCCCCCTCAGTATCAGGTGGTGTGAGTCGTCTATGCCTAGACACCTTGCTTGGCTGCATGGATTATACTGAGAAACAGACATAAATGTATTTGTGGTTCAAGTGAGGGCCATGATTGTCAGCCTTTATTTTGAGAATGCACAGCTCCTGACTGTCACAAATTCAGACCTGAACTTTATAATATTCTCAGTCTCCTAGATTATGTAAATATTTAATCTAGAGATGTTCCTATAGTCTAGTTATAAATCTCTGCATGATTGTTCAGTCCAGGCCATATATGATTCTATTCTTTTGACCTATTGACTGGATATTAGGACGTGCTGCTCCACATGTCGTAATCGAGAAGTATTTACAGGCCAAGACTACACCAGCTACACTACCTTACTTGTAGAGAAGTCAGAGAATTTCAGCCCCACTCTCCAAGACGCCACCCCCACTATGGAGCTGAACATTTCATGGGAGAAGACCAAGGTCCAGAATCTTGGAGCCAGGCCACCAGAACCCTTGGTGCAGGTGGAGTTGAGTATCATGGAGAGCACTGATGAGTTCATCTATCTAGGCAACAAGCACAGTTCAAATGGCTGCAGCAAACCAAATGTTTTAGGTTTTGCCACCACCTACAAGTCCACTAATTGATGCAAAAACTTTTCTGCACTGAGACTAAGTTCAGAATCTATCAAACCTGTGTCCTGCCTGCATTGTTATATAGGGCAGAAACAGACTTGGAGTAGGCATTCCATATGTGCTGTCAGCACTAAACTCTGAGCATAAAGTGGTTTGACTTTGTGTAAAATGTCACAATCTCACACAGATCTGGCCTTCCTTTAGTCACTCATTATATTCAAAAGCGACGTTGCATACTCTTCAGTCATGTTGCCAGTATGGACAAAAACACCCCAGCACACTATGCGCTCAAATTGTCTATCGGTGTACAAAGGAGTGCATTTCCTGACTCCAGCTGATGCCACGTATTGAGCCGTCCCAGTGATTTGTGTATTCTCAGGGTTGAACTACATCTGGAAACTTCACTACACAATGCCCGGTGTGATGCCATCAACTGTGGTCACTTTGGCAGGCACAATGGTCTTTAGTAGACCATGGATGTATGTGATTGATTGATGTATGGTGGCATTAGGTTGTACAGACTGTGTTTAGTTACCTTGTGAGGTAGGAAGTCAAAAAGAATCATAAAGTACTATTTAAATCCAGCAATCTTGACAAAAAACACACTTTGAATCCACTATAACCTAGTCCTGACTTCTGTACCATGAGAGAACCTACACAGCCCAGAGTAGAACATTGTATCTGAATGTCTGGCCAAGATTTTGGATTTAATGCTTTGTTTCAGGTTGTTCATGATAAACACCAAGTTGTGAACTTCTGATCTGTATCCAAATTTCATCAAACACCCAGGAACCTTTAGAAACTTACAGTTCACCCTTGAATTCTGTGGAACAGGCCCATCTCTCATTTCATACCTAAAAACCTTCCCTAGTAATAGAGTTTATTCTCTGCTGATCATCCATCTGATTAAAACCACTGTCAGAGCAGTAGCAGACAGAAGGAGGCTATCTGCTTTACCTTACCAATTATAAGCATTAAGACTTCCACGTTTTAACATTTAATGGGGTTCTCAGACACTGTTTCTGACAAGCAATAAGGGGAATTTTGGAGCATTATGACAAGCTACAGTCTTAATTTATGCTTCTTTTACCCCAGTGCTCATGTCAAATCCACTTCCTGTGATAACAACATGCACAAATTAGATATTAAAAAGTCAAATGAATCCTTTAAATGCTACTTCAAAACAAACAGATTGAGCCATGGCAATACACCCAATTACGAGTGGTTTTAAATAAAAAGTTCCTGAGGATCAATTGCCTCTGAGTAGCTCCTCAGGTGCTGAGTAAATTCTTTGTAGCCCACTGAAACAGCTAGTCTTCTGAGATGCGAGAACACCCATCAGCTATGAATCGGTGAACAGAAAAGCAATTATCAGGTATAAATCCCTATTTTTGCTCCGTTTCAGATTTCGTACTTTTCTTCTTAGAAAGTACAGGAATAGATATCAGTAATAATGGATGAACTAGAAGGAATCAAAATTGAGGGCAATTTGGGCCTGACATTTGACGTTTATTTGCTTCCTTCTTTTACAATATACTTCCTCACCCCAACCAAAAGAAAGCTTCATTCTATAGTAACATACAGTGACAGAAGCAGAGCTAAGTCAATCACAGGTTCTTCAATTACTAGAACCTGTCAAGTTTAGCGAACATCGGTTGATGCTCTGACACATCAGTGCTGTTATTTATATCCTTGCTCTCTAAACGTGCATAATTTTGGGCATGGTAAAGACTGGAATTAGTTTTTTCCTAAAAGCAGACAACATTGATACTAATGGGATTCATGAACAAGCATCTTGTTGTTGTGAATATGAGAATTTTCCTTGTTAAGATATATGGCCTTCAGGCCCAAAGAGCTAGGGTGTAATTAAGGAAAAGAAAATCTAGCTTGAATATAAGGGAGATTTTTGTAAAGGTGAGCTCTGTTAACCCACTAAATAACCTTCCAAAATTGATTCACCTCACTTCAATGATTTAAAACAGGACTGTAAACAAAACAAAACAAGAAAACAACCCCAAACTGGAAAATATATATTATGGAACAATCTTGGGCTATAATGGGAATGGAATATGTTATCCCACAGCTCTAATGCCTTGATTCCATGATGTAACCTTGGAAAAAATGGGTTTAATTATCCCCACATGCATCCATGAAAAGGCTGAGGGTAAATCAGGTCTATGGCAGTGAATTACTAAGGAGATAACTCTAGGTTGTTTTATTTTGCGTGACCTTGGACCTGATCCAGCTCCCACTGAAGTCACTGGAAGGCTCCCATTACCTTCAGTGGGATCTAAGTCAGGGCTTTTATTAACAAATTCAAATGTCAAGAATGGGGTGAGCCTTTGTTTTGGAGAAGGCTGGGCATGCTATATACTCAAACCTTGCTTGCGATCTCAAGGAATGATATCTAGAGACAGAGTCTGGTGATATTTGTCTGACTACCAAAAAAAAAAAATCTGCTTCACCAACTCTTAGTCGAGCTATTGAATATAATTGGGCTGGGGATTTGTAAAGGTAACCCCCCCAAAATACACTTTGACAAAAGAACCTTTGTTTATATAGGGTATATCAGATTCCTTTAAAATGACAGTGAGTGGATAATTATTTTCTCTAATCTCTTTTTACGCCCATCATCAAAAGTCATTCCTTCTGCAAAATTCAG
The DNA here is from genome assembly GCF_003597395.2 of Chelonoidis abingdonii. Classification (NCBI taxonomy): domain Eukaryota; kingdom Metazoa; phylum Chordata; order Testudines; family Testudinidae; genus Chelonoidis; species Chelonoidis abingdonii. The sequence goes on from NC_133771.1 coordinate 20,130,785, forward strand.
CAATCCTATACCAAAAATACAGACAAACATCATCTTCCTCTCCAAGGGCAAACAGATGAACATTATACCAAATGGACTGAAGGTAAAAAATCCATTGCAATTGACATACTACACCGACTATGGTGAGAGACTGTGCCACACACCCTCAAAGAAACCGAGGAACCACCTGATCAGCATCCTGTACAGCAGACAGGAGAAGATCGAGAATGAGCTCTCGAAACTGGAGACTCTCATACAAAACTAACCTTTCACACAAACTTCCACGTGGCTGGACTTTACAAAAATGAAACAAGTCATTTACAGCACACACTTCACTTCTCTACAGAGGAAAAAGGACAGTAAACTATCTAAACTCCTACATGCCACAGGGGGCTACAACAGTGGTACCCTCAACTCACATAACAATATTGTTAATCTATCCGACCACACACTTAGCCCAGTGGACGAGTCCTATCTTGGGGAATCTCTTTCTGCCTCACCATCCCCACAAACATGATACAGTTCTGCAGTGATCTGGAAGCCTACTTTTGTCATCTCTGATTCAAGGAATATTTTCAACACAACTCTGAACAGTGCACTGACCCACAGGAACCTTCTACCAACACTACAAGAAGAAGAACTGTGTGCGGACTCCTCCTGACGGTCGAAATGACAGACTGGACTTCTACATAGAGTGCTTTTGCAGATGTTCACAGGCTGAAATTGTGAACAAACAGATTCACTGGCCCCATAACCTCAGCCATACCAAACACAACACCATCCACAGCCTCAGAAACAACTCTGACATTATAATCAAAGGAGGTGCTGTCGTCATCATGAACAGGTCGGTTTATGAACAGGAGGCTGCCAGGCATCTCTCCAACACCACATTCTACAGGCCACTATCCTCCAATCCCACTGAGGGATACCAAAAGAAACTACACCATCTGCTCAAGAAACTCCCTGCTACAGCAGGGGAACAAATCTACGTGGACACCCCCCCAGAGACCCGACCAGGGATATTCTACCTGCTACCCAAGATCCATAAACCTGGAAACCCTGGATGCCCCATCATCTCAGGCATCGGCACTCTTACAGCAGGATTATCTGGCTATTTGGACTCTCTCCTCAGACCCTATCCTACCAGCACTCTTAGCTATCTTCGGGATACTATCGACTTCCTGAGAAAACTACAATGCATTGGTGATCTTCCTGAAAACATCATCCTGGCCGCCATGGATGTAGAAGCACTGTACACCAATATTCCACAAGAGGATGGACTACAAGCTGTCAGGAACAGTATCCCTGATGAGGCCACAGCACACCTAGTGGCTGAGCTTTGTGACTTTGTCCTCACCCACAACCATTTCAGATTTGGGGGCAAGTTATATCTTCAAGTCAGTGGCACGGCTATGGGTACCTGCATGGCCCCACAGTACGCCAACATTTTTATGGCTGACTTAGGACTACGCTTCCTCAGCTCTCGTCCTCTAGCACCCCTCCTCTACTTGTGCTACATTGATGACATCTTCATCATATGGACCCACAGAAAGGAGGCTCTTGAAGAATTCCACCTGGATTTCAACAATTTCCACCCCACCATCAACCTCAGCCTGGACCAGTCCACACAAGAGAGCCACTTCCTGGACATTACAGTGCAAATAAGTGATGGTCACTGTCATAAAGAGATAGTTAAGGGTTAATGTCTCTTTTACCTGTGTAAGCAGGGTCAGGAAGAGCACTACCCTGACATCTGATGGTGAATTGTAGGGAGTGTGGAAAGAATTCCAAGAATTTCAAAGGGTGTGGAAAGATTTGCATTGGTATCCACCTCACACTTAGCATAAACCCACAGCAGCTTGGGATGGTGATTTTAACAGCTCTGCGGATCCCAATTTCTTTGTTATTGGGCAGGAGAAAAAAAAGTTTGTCACCCTGATTGTGTGAATGGGGGAGCTGTGGGACTGCTTTGTGACAGAAATGACTCAACCTCAGTTGGTGGTACTTGCAAAACATGGGACAGGGGGTTCCAAAACCCTATGAATTGAGAAAGGTTGGGGACTGGTGTGTGTACCTATGGTCTGGCTGGTCCTGGAACACCAATTGCACAGTCTTCTCTCTCCATTGTTAAAGAGTAGAGTTAATTTGATTCCATTAGGAGTCTATCTAGAGACTAATGAGCTGAATCATGTTGGACCAATGTGCACCAGCACCAGGCTCCCCTACTAAGAGCTAAAATCACTGAAAGAGCTGAACTGAGTGCTGTGTTAACTAGCAGGGGAGTCTGAAGGCCTATCTTAAGCGCTGGCAGAAGCAGTTGGAGGCCCTTGGAACAGAGAGCAGAGTGAAGCAGTTTGCAGGGCAGCTGGAGGAGCAGCGCAGCTCGTGTGGTGAGCTGGTCATGGTGAAGGCTACACAGAACTTCATAGGAGATGGAGCAGTGTGCCCTGGCCATGTAAGGTGCCCCTTAATACCCTGTGTGGACTCCCCCCCCCATTTCCACCCCAGGCTTGTGGAGGGTAAAATCTACAGATAATCTTGAACTCTGGGTGGCACTGACAGAGACTTTTGGTTCTTGGACTTTGGGGGATTGGATTAAGACCCGAAGGGGAAAAGGACATTGCCAAATGTACTGGGAGGTGGTTTTTGTTTATGGTTTGTGTTATAACCCTGTTTGTGGTGTTCTCCATGGATGCTGCATGGTTCCTTCTTTATTAAAAAGATTTTTGTACACTCAGACTCGTGCTTGCGAAAGGGGAATTGCTCCTTAGAGGCGCCCAGGGCGGTATGGTATGTAAGTGTCCCAGGTCACTCTAGATGGGGGTCAAGCCGTTATCCTTGCTTACTGAAATGAACCCTGGATACTGAACCCAGCCCTTATTGCTGCCAACTCAGGGGGCAGAAGGTTACACCTGAAAGGGTTAACAAGCTCAGTGAACTCGCTGACACCTGACCAAAGAACAATCGGAGACAAGATACTTTCAAATCTGGTGGAAGGAAGTCTTTGTTTTGTGCGTTTTTCTTTGTTCTCTGTTCTCTTCTGGATTAAGGAAGCCAGTCATGTAACCAGATTTCTCCAATTTACTGAAACAGACTCTCAGGTCGCAGATAGTAAGTAATAGACAGAAAGTGGATTAGATTTGTTTTTTTCTTTATTGCAAATGTGTATTTTGCTGGAAGGATTTTACTCTGTTTGCGTACTTGTATTTTGTTGCAGGGGAGAGTCCCTCTAGTCTATATAGTGAAGACCCTGTAAACTTTTTCCATCTTGATTTTACCAGAGATAAATTTTTTATTTTATTTCTTTAATTAAAAGCTTTTTTCTTTAAGAACCTGATTGATTTTTTTTTTTTTATTCTTGTGTGAGACCCCAGGGGACAGGCTCTGGACTTACTAGGGATTGTGGGGGGAGGAGAGAAGGGGGAGGGGAAAGTATTTCTCTCTGTGTTAGGATCACTGTCTCCTTCTCAGGGAGAGTCTGAGAGAGGGAGAGAAAGCGGGGAGAAGGTGAATTTCCTCTCTGTTTTAGGATTCAAGGAGTTTGAATCACAGTGATCTCCCAGTGTAACCCAGGGAGTGGAAAATCTGGGAGGAAGAAAGGATGGGGGAATGTTTTATTTCCCTTTGTTTTGAGACCCAGGGAGTTTCGGTCTTGGGTTCCCCAGGGAAGGTTTTGGGGGACAGAGAGTGTACCCAAACACTATATTTTGGGTTGGTGGCAGAGTGATAAGATCTAAGCTAGGAATTAAGCTTAGAAGGGAACAGGCAGGTCCCCAATTTCTGGATGCTAAAGTTCAAAGTGGGAAAGAGACCCTGACAGTCACATAACCACCACCCTATACCGGAAACTTACTGACCACTATACTTATCTACATGTCTCCAGCTTCCATCCAGGACACATCACATGATCCACTGTCTACAGCCAAGCCCTAAGATACAACTGATAAATCCCTCAGACAGAGACAAACACTTACAAGATCTTTATTAAGCATTCTTAAACCTTCAATACCCACCTGGGGAAGTGAGGAAACAGATTGACAGAGCGAGATGGGTACCCAGAAGTCACTTACTACAAGACAGGCCCAACAAGGAAAATAACAGAATAGCACTGGCCATCACGTACAGCTCCCAGCTAAAACTTCTCCAGTGCATTATCAATGATCTACAACCTATCCTGGAAAACGATCCCTCACTCCCACAGACCTTGGGAGGCAGGCCATTCCTCGCTTATAGACAACCGCCCAACCTGAAGCAAATACTCACCAGCAACTACACACCACACCACAGAAACACCAACCTAGGAACCAATCCCTGTAGCAAACCTTGTTGCCTACTCTGTTCCCACATCTACTCTAGAGACACCATCAGAGGGCCCAACCACATCAGCCACACCATCAAGGGCTCATTCACCTGCACGTCTGTTGTGCCAGCAATCCCTCTCTGCCATGTACATTGGCCAAAGCGGACAGTCCCTACATAAAAGAATAAATGGACACAAATCAGACGTCGCGAATGGTAACATAGAAAAGTCAGTAGGTGAACACTTCAACCCCCCTGTACATTCTATAACAGATTTAAAAGTAATTATTCTTGAACAAAAAAACTTCAGAAAGAGACTTCAAAGAGAAAAAGCAGAACTAAAATCCATTTGCAAATTTAACACAATTAATTTGGGCTTGAATAGGGACTGGGAGAGGCTGACTCATTACAAAAACAGCTTTGCCTCTCCTGGAATTGACATCCTCTCATCTATTATTGGGAGTGGACTACATACACCCGGATCGAATTGGCCCTGTCAGCACTGGTTCTCCACTTGTGAGGTAACTCCCTTCTCTTCATGTGTCACTATATGATGCCTGCATCTGTAACTTTCACTCCATGCATCTGAAGAAGTGGGGTTTTTACTCTCAAAGGCTTATGCCCAAATAAATCTGTTAGTCTTTAAGGCAGGGGTCCCCAACACGGTGCCCGTGGGGGCCAGAGCACCTGCCAGGGCATCCATGTGCACCTGCTTACTGGCCGTCAGACAAGCAGCCACCAAAATGCCTCCAAGAAGTGGCAACGTCAAGGAGCACTGTTGCCGAAATCCTGTCGAATTTCAGCGGGATTTCTGTGGCAACGCCTCTTGATGACACTCCTTCATGGCAGTATTTTGGTGGCGACGACTCTTGATGTTGGTGCTTCATGGGGGCATTTTGGCAGCTGCTTGTCCAGTGGCCACAGGCCTCAACAGCTAGTCGTCCGGTCCCCACCCCACAGAAAAGGTTGGGGACCACTGCTTTAAGGTGCCACTGGATTCCTTGTTATTTTTGTGGATACAGACTAGCACACCTACCCCCTGATACTTGATGCCAAAATACACTGTCACAAACCCATCATCAAAGAATTAAACAAAACAAAACCCAAACAAATGCACACACACTCTCTGTGAGCCCACTCGCACTAAAAATATAACTGGATTTTTGTAATCAGATCATAACATCTGACCCAGTTAGCACAAATACAGCTTTCAATTGCACCCACGCTGCATCTTTTCTAGCTCACAGCATTGTTTGTACACCCCCATCTGCCCATTGGCTAACCCTGTAAGAACCAGGGCAACTATCCCATATTGCCTAAGCATGGGAAATACTGTCCAGAGTACATGCACACCAAGAAGCAACAGCTGTACCCTAGTATAGGGTACAATCTGCCCTGGGAGCAGATCAAAGAATGAAATGTTACTCAGACAGTCATATGCACCTATCATTGTGCTGGAGCATGTATATGTGAAAGGCGACTGTCTATGAAGTCGCTGCATTTTACACAAAGGAAATGTTGTCCAGTGGCCACAGTGCTAGCTGGAGATCTGAGTTCAGTCCTCTGCTTTGCCACATATTCCCTCTGTGACCTTTGTCAAGTCAGCTACCTCTCTGTTCACCATTTGTAACATGGGGATAATAGCACTCCCCTACCTCACAGAATATAAATGTGTACAAATTGTGAGGTGCTGAGATACTGTGGTGATGGTGGCCATATAAGAACCCTTGGTGAACAATATGGGAACACACTTTTTGTACAGGAAGGCAGGTAAGATTTATAATCAATGGAGGTATTCTAAGTTGATTGTGTATTATTCCAGTAACAAAGCAGTATTATCCCTAGAGCCATTCTGTCTCTCTCTCATTTCTCAACACAGCTTCTGCCTAGAGCCTTCCCCAGTTTCCTTCGTGCCTGGTTTCCTGCTTTAACATAAAGAAACAGTCCACCTATCCTTTCACATAGGAGCAATGATGGCATGGACCTACTTAAGAAGGAGCATTCTGAATTATTGCATGATTTTAGGCAGATCATTTATAATCCTTATATGCCTCAGTTTAACTGCATGATAAGCCTTTATAATGCTTACCCTGAAGGAGTATAGATATAAAAACATATTTTTTTTTTAAAAAGTGCGTAGAGATCCTCAAACGGATAGTGTTGTAGACAGTAAACAGGCAGTGTGGAGAACCATAATCATTTAAAACAATTGTATTCTCGTATGGATAAAAGGCTTTCATTAAAAAGTTTCTCCTTTTAAAGTAAGTGTGTGTGAGTGAGAATGAGAGACAGAGAAAGAGAGAGACTATTTCTTGAAAACAAAGACCAGGGTTTACATAGTGTTTCAAAGAACTTGTCTGCATGTGTGCTTGTCATCTCCCTTTAGAGAATCTATGCTAGATATAATGGAAACAGTGTCAAGGATGATGAAAATGCCAGCCCGTCTGTCAGTGAATCACCTTATGACAGCAAGTGATAAGCCTCCTAATGCTGAAGTGATGAATGTCCCCAAATGTGGACACTGTGCTTGTGCGAGGCAGCTGAAAACACAAATATGAACAAGTAGACATGAGAACATGCCTCTGGGGAGACCCCACTAGTTTTTGTATCACTTAAGTGATTCTAGTATGCGGCACATTTTTTATCACGGAGAAAGATAAGTGTGCTTATCAATACAGCACCATGGATCAGAAAGAGAGTAGTCGGGGGGCAGAAATGCATCAATCATATCTAGCTATCAAATGTGACCTTTTGTTTATGTTCTTCTTGCAAATGATGTTTTACTTTCCATAGCTTCAGATTTTCCATAATGCATTTGGAGTGCATTATAATCGAGCAATAAGATAAACGCAAGTAGCAATAGGTTTATTCAGACAGAAATGGCATATATTGTACACTAAGTGCCAAAGAGCAGATGATTTCATTGCAAGGAAGAAAGTGGGGATCCTATTTGTCACTGCAAACAAAGCTTAGTATGTAAGTGGGACATGATTTACTATGAGAGAAGCTTTAAAGCAAACAAATGAGTTTTCATAAGAAACTAGAAAGGCGCGTGTGGTGGGGGGCACACTACTACTGAAAAATATAAAAGTGTAGTCCCCAAACTGAGTGAATGACACATTAAATATTTGCTTAATGAATGCTTGTTAAAATTTTGAAAGAACCTAAAATACTTGTTTTATTTAGCTATTTTACAGGATACTGTAGTATATATCCAAATTCTCCATCCTATTTAATAACAATACATATCACAAGGAAAGACATAGCAGTTGAACCACTGCAAGAATAAATTGATGTATTACAAATGGATGTAGAAATCCATATTACAAATGGATATAAACACATTTATTTGTACTTCTTTGAGCAAGATATTAATAAAGGGAACAATCCATATTATTGACCTGACTTTAATAATTTTTGCTTTAGATTAGCCCCATAAAACCAGAAATCTCAGCAACAGCTCACAATAAGAATTCTAACTTTAGAACAATAACTTCTTACGTTCTGTGACAAAGCTCCTCCTCTACTTTGGTGGGTCCTGCGCTTATTGGCGGATTTGTTCACCTCAGGGATCTTCCCCACTTGTGGAACCCACAGTCTGGGTCAGCTCCTCCTGTTCTGATCAGGAGTTGGGAGGTTTGGGGGGAACCCAGGCCCGCCCTCTACTCCGGGTTCCAGCCCAGGGCCCTGTGGATTACAGCTGTCTATAGTGCCTCCTGTAACAGCTGCATGACAGCTACTTCCCATGGGCCTCCTCCAAACACCTTCTTTATCCTCACCACAGGACCTTCCTCCTGGGGTCTGATAACGCTTGTCCTCCTAATCCTCCAGCAGTACAGTCTCTCACTCTCAGCTCCTTGCCTTCTTGCTCAGCTCCTCTCACACCACTCCATCTCCTCTTGGCTCCTTCCTGTCTGACTGGAGTGAGCTCCTTTTTAAACCAGGTGCTCCTGATTAGCCTGCCTTGATTGGCTGCAGGTGTTCTATTTAAAAGTAGCTAACTCTACTGCCTTCTAGAAGATCTTAATGGGCTCCAGGTGCCTTGATTAACCTGGAGCAACTGCCATTTGGTTACCAGGGTACTAGGGATTTGTTTAGCCTGGGGCTAACATACCTGTTTCTCAGTACTTTTACTGTAGCCATCTGACTTGCCCATCACAGTTGTAAACAAACAGAACCAACACTTGCAGTATTTTGGTTTGAAAGGTAACAAGCAGTTTCCAGTTTCTGATAAATGAATAAGGCATTATCGATTAGGCTGGGCATTAAGGTGTTTGAATAGACAAAGCTTATTCTTTGGTTTAGGTTATTATCGTATTCCATAGGACAGAGCTGTAGTAAAAGACATTAAGTTGCGTAGTGAATTACTCAAGTCAGGACTGATAAAGTTATGTCAATTGTCTAGGCAGCCTATCTCTGTCCTCTTGTGTGTACATAGTAAGAGATGGGGCTCAGTTCTCAGCTGCTCCAGGTTAGAGCCAAGTATATGTGGAGCAAAGGGGAGGAGGAAAGGTACTCTCAGCACTTTTCTGCCACTTCCAAACCTAGCGCTAACCACAGGCTGAACTGGCTCCCAGCAGAAGTTAGAGCAGCCACAAACCTGCACCAACTGTTGCTAGATTGTAAGGTTCCCCTCCCATTCTGTCTGACAATAATTATGTCCCCTGTACACGCATTGGAACATGGATGGGAGGGAGTAGCTCAGTGGTTTGAGCATTGGCCTGTTAAACCCAGGGTGTGAGCTCAATCCTTGAGAGGGCCATCTGGGGCAAAATCAGTAGTTGGTTCTGCTAGCAAAACAGGGGCGTAGACTTGCTGAACTTTCAAGATCTTTCCAGTAGTAAGGTATATTTATATATATAAAACATGTAAAGTCCTCTGTTATGGGCAGCTTTAGGTCACCACCATGTGATGCTAATGGATTAAGATCTGGCCTTATAACTGATCACTTTTATTTTTTTCACAGGATTCCTGTGTGTTCAGCATGCCAGCTTGGATGTTGTTATGAGGCAGCTGTTCTATTTCAGTTCTATCCTTGATATATATAGCATGCCCTCTGCTTCCATTCACTGGTCACCTGGCAACCTTGGCTCTGAAGAAGGCATGGGTCCTGCAGGAAAAAATACAGAGCCAGATTTCTCAACTGATTAAGACAGGAAGCTGTGCAGATTTGCACAGATGCAGTTCTGTTTTAGTATACACATTAAAACTTGGCTTGTTAGCCTACTATAAGAAGGCTGAGGGAGATATGATTGCTCTCTATAATATATCAAATTAATAAATACCAGGGAGAGAGAGGAATTATTTAAGATCAGTACCAATGTGGGACACAAGAACAAATGGATATAAACTGGCCACAGGAAGTTTAGCTTGAAATTAGACAAAGGTTCTAACCATCAGAGCGAGTGAAGTTCTGGAACAGCCTTCCAAGGGAGTAGTGGGGCAAAAGAAATCTGGCTTCAAGACTAAGCTTGATAAGTTTTATGGAAGGATGGTATAATGGGATAGCCTATTTTGGCAATTAATTAGTCTTTGACTATTAGCGGAATATGCCTAATGGCTTTGTATGGAATGTTAGATGGATGGGATCTGAGTTACTACAGAGAATTCTTTCCTGGGTGCTGGCTGGTGAGTCTTGCTCACATGCTCAGGGTTTAGCTGATCGCCATATTTGGGGTTGGGAAGGAATTTTCCTCCAGGGCAGATTGGCAGAGGCTCTGGGGTTCTTTTGCCTTCCTCTGCAGTGTGGGGCACAGATCACTTGCTGGAAGGTTCTCTGCATCTTGAAGTCTTTAAACCGTGATTTGAGGACTTCAATAGATCAGACATAATTAGGAGTTTGATACAGGAGTGGGTGAGATTCTGTGGCCTGCGTTGGGCAGGAGGTCAGACTAGATGGTCATAATGGTCCCTTCTGACCTTAAAGTCTATAATTCTATGAATTGACAAAGGGGAACACTTGAAAATGACTGCCTTGTTTTTGCTCAAGCTTTAAAAATATCACTCACTTACTGAAACTAAATATGGAAAATTTGATCTCAAAGGATAAAACTACCATAATACTGTGAGTTGATACTGCAAGTGTTTTTTAGAATGGAAACCTAACATTCAAAGCTGTGACATTTTTCAGACAACACTTTTTTGCTGAAAAATGCAGATTTGTGTTGATTAAAATATTTCATGAATTCGTGTCGAATTTGCCAAATTGTTTTGGCCAAATCAGAGCAAAATTCCAAATATTTTGTTTTGACATTTTTGAAACCAAGAATTTTGATTTTTGATTCAAGATGACATTTTTGTAGAATTTTACTTCAATTTTATTTAAAAGCTAAAAAGAAACCTTCACAAATGAAATGAAATTTTTCATTTTGGATTAAAGAAAATATAGTTTGACCCAAAGCAATTAAAAAAAATTGGTTTGGTGACCATAACAAAAAAACCCCACTTATTGTTACAGTTCTATATAGAATCTTAACCAGGAATCCACCTCTAAAATATTTCAAAGATGTTGTTTTCATTCTAGTTTACTAACTACTGGGCTTTGTTTGACAAGACTGGCTGCATTCGTTTTTAATCTGGAGCAAATACTTTACATAATTCAAAAACAGATCCATGAGTCTTTAGTTTTATTCTTTATAGTTGATAGAAATGCAGGTTAACAATTGTAACTATCTAGCAATATCTGCCTCCTTGTGACACTGAAACAAATTAATTCCTGCTGTATCTCCACTGACATCGACAGAATTACCAGCTGGGATGAATTTGGCCAGCTTTGTAAACTGCTTTAGAGTTTGATGGACGTAAGGAAAAATTCCCTTTACACTCTCCTCTACATGAACATGCACACCACTTTTTCCAACACTCCTGCATTCCTGTTTCCCTGCACCCCTTTCTCCTAGTTTTCTACTTCTTTAGACCTTCTCTGTTGAATAGATTTAGTGCACCAAGGGCTACATCCATAAGAGGAAGCTGGCCAGTGCAACAGCCAAATTTTAGGTACTGTTCCAGCTAGTGGAATTCACAACCCCAAGTTAGGCTTGTAGACATTGTGTGCGGAGAGGTAAGCACCTAAAAAGGGGATTTGTGAAAGCCAGAACACAGAGCAGGGAGCTGCCTAAGCTAGCCAATAGGAATTCGCAATAAGACAGGTGGGCCTCTCCTGGAGTTAGGCACCTAAGCCAGGTCTACCCTGTCTCCAGAAAAAAAAAAAATGCCTCCCTTCTACCCACTAGCTCAGTGCTTAGTGCACTTGCCCAGGTTGTGGGAGACTGGGGGTTCAAATCCTCACTCTGAGTCAAAGCAGGGACTTAAACCCAAATCTCTTATACCCCACATGGGAGCTCTAATGACTGGACTATGCAGTCACTCTCTGACCCAATGACTATTTACATTTTGTATAAAAATGTAACAGCTTCAACAGGAAACACTTACATAGTTTTGGGTTGAAATTCTCTGAATAAGATTATTTTTTAGTCTCTACGCATGGGCAAATTTTCAATTATAAAGTATAATGACACAAAATGATCATTCTTAAAAAATAGAGAAACAAAAACAAACAAACATAAACCAAGTCAACTCCCAAATCCTTCAAACATAGGCTATGCACAAGTTTTCAGTGAATTTTAAACATAAGGGAAATTTGAAGTGTTTTGTTGTTTTATTTATTAAGAACATTAGGGCAAGAAAGTCTGATACAGGCTGCTATGTTTCTTAAAGGACATGTTTTTAATTATTTTTAACTCACAAACTAATTAACAGATTTATTTGCAAATTCTCAGATAATTCAGTGTATGCTCAAAAAGCAAGTGCTGTAATTTTGAGAACAATTTGCTGTGCTTTTCATAGAATCATAGAATGACAGGGTTGGAAAGGACTGCAAGGAACCTCGGGTCAAGATTCAGGATTTCTTCATACATAATGAAGAAGTTAACCTCTGATATAACCACAAAACTCAATCCAGCCTTATCTATGGAGCCTTTATGATAAAAGATTATTCCCTAATGGAACAGACCTAGCATATTGTGTATGATTGTTTCCACTCTTACAGTTTCTTTATTCTTTTTCATCGCATTATTTCTGGTTATCACTCTCTGAATCATTCAAAAATCCTTTCCCCTCCTTTAGGTTGGCATATTTAAAATATATATAGTCCTACTACAATGGAGTTATCTTTTAGCCTAACTCACTGTATTTAATTCTTTTGGCCAATTCTCGTAAAGTAACCCCTCAAAGGCCTTAAATATCTCTGTTCTCCTTTTGTTGATTGTCTCCTTATAATTCTTAGACTTGGACTCCTGAAACTCATAGTCTCTTTTTATACCTTATGTCAGCAGTATCTGTAGAATTGCATGAAGTTATGGCTCTGAGTATGGAACACAGTATTAACAACTGATTTAATCTCATATCTCGTTTTTTTATCCAGCATCAATTACTGTGCTTAGATTTTTGCTGGCATTATGGATTTTCAAGTTGTTCCTCCTAGTATATGCATATTTGTGCTGATATCATGCAGAATAGAATCCCAAACATCTCTAAGGGTCAGCAGTACTAGAACCATAATTGCATGCATGTTTTGTTTGTTATATTAATTTACACTATTTGACTGGAAGAAAATAATGTTTTTTTCTGTAGAAGAAAATACTATTTTGATGACATAGTGTTCCTGCTGAATCACTAAATAATGCTCTGGACTGGCAAAAATATCTCTTTTGTGGCCTCAGAAGACTGTATCCTGGATCCCTGAAGCAAGAGGGTTGACCAGAAGCTAAATATTTCATATACTGCAGGCCTGGGGCAAATATTTTCTGGCACTATCTAATACATCACATTTTCTTTAACAGCAAATAATAGAACTGCATAGCACATGTTATTTCTGGAGTGGCAACAAACAATTAATCATCACTGACCTTTCTATGATGAGAACAATCTGAAGGATAAAGACTCATTTAAATTTTGATATTTAATGTTTAAAATCTAAAGACTTAATTTTCATTTGTACTAGGCCTCTTTTCGCGGCTCTGGCAGTGAAAAGCGGTCTGAAAGTGAGCATAAACATAATTTACTTTCTCTTAAGAGCCCCAGTACACTAGCAGAGCAGAGTAAAGGGGTCTTAGTGGAAATGAGAATCAGGCCCTAATATATAGATATAGATTAAATATTATATTTAAACAAAGCATCCTCACTGACCTTTCCATGACGATGATTTAAAGAATAACTAAAGACCATTTTAACATTATGTATACCACACCCATCTCACACAATGTGTTTCTACCAGTTTAAAAGTTTGACATGTATAGGAAAATAGGAAATGCCTTTTAACTGGCAAGTAGATGTATTTTAAGAGTATTCATCCAACTCTTTACCTATCCATGATATTGATCTTATAATGAATCTTCTGGATGACCCATTGGCACTGTGTTAATCCCCAGGTCACCTGCAGAGGGTGCTATAATCTCCACAGAACAGGAAAGGGAAGTAAACCCAGAGGCCAAATGCAATCTGGCTCATGAGGGATCTGGAGGATGCATGACAGCAGGAGCAGCAGGCTGGAAGCAAAAGTTTGTGGGCTGGCTGCACAGGAAGATGGGATAGCAGGTGGCCTAGGAGTTGTGGCCTAGCTGGTGGTCTGACAGCCAGCCACAGACAATCCCTGGCCCTAGCAGAAGGGCAGCGGAAGCTGCAGCAAGGTGTCAATGGTCTACAAACAAAAAGACAGTGTAGAGGGACACTTTTATACACATGGACCAGGCTGCCCCTAAGAGCTGAGTTAGGAACTGTTGGTTCATCTTTGCTTTCTGTTAAAGCAATTGTGTCTAAAGAATTTGCACCTCTTATTTCTGTCAGCCATAGTACAGCAACTTCTTATGATTCATCAGACTCTGATTGTTTGTGGGAATTCACTGAGGTCTAGATCCAGTACAGTCTAGTGCTTGGAGCACTGAGAGCGCTTGCCTCCAAGTTCATGGTACACCCCACACTCTACCAGATACCGAGGGACTTTTGTTTTTCCATTGGAAAAAGCTATTTTCCAAAACCAAAACTGTTTGTGGGAAAGGGTTGCTTTCAGTGAATCTCACGATTAAACAAAAATCGTAAAAAAAAGTTTTGAAATTGTTGAAACGTCCCATTTTTCCATGATAAAAATGGGGGGAGATTTATTAGAGCACAGGTGAGAGCTCCAAGTTGCATGATAAGTGAAATGTATCACACAGCTTTGCAATTTGTCACACAGCTGTCATTTAAATACTTGTATATATCCATGGACACACATGGCTAAGTATCTGGTGGAGTGCTGGGTGTACCTCCCCAATTATCAAAATTTCTTTCAAATGTTGTTTTATAACTAATTCCTAAATGTGTCTGATGCCTTTACTCCCCCCTAATGAATGCTGTCCGACTATGGTATCCATCAGTATGAAAAGGTATCTTCTTTGCCTGTTCAGAGCCAAAACTTGACATAGCACTGCAGTGTATTTAATTTTATCTCTTGTTGCATGAAAATGAAGATCAAACCCACAATCACATTGAAGGTTGTTTATGTCTCGGGATATAGAACATTAAAGAAAAGATGGGGGAAACACCGCCGTCCCTGATTACTGTACCTGTAAAATAATTTGGAATACATACTATATAGCTGAGACTGATTATCATCTTACATTTCTTGGCTTTGCCTTTTGTGAATATTGTCATTTGTGGGCATGAAGTTATCGAAACTGTACATTAGTAAGGCAACAAAACAAAACAAAACAGATGGTGCATTAACAATGGGGTTATTAAAAAAAGATAGTCTTCCAGATTCCGATGTATTCATTAATACATTTTAGACAATTTAATTGCTTCCTGAAACACTAATTGGAAGAGTTTCATTGGCAAAAGCCTAGTTTTTGTAATATCAACCAGGCACAGTGCCACAAAGAGCTTGAATGCTGTAATAAGGAAATGAATAGAAGATTTTTTAATGCAGTTTTTTTTTCTTTTAATGAAATCTGAACAAAGCAATACTAAAGCAACAAAAAAGAAAGAATTACAGAAGAAAAAGGTTTAGGAAGGACCGGATGTGTTGAAAATATGGGCACTATTTTTGGCTTATGAAAAGTCAGCCCACATCAAGAGATGCATGGCTAGGATTTGAGAACACTGGCATATAGTGCAGTATAATTTTGCCAACACAACATAGTGCTATCCTGTGCATTTCTATAAACCTAAGTGATGGATACTTTTAAAAATCATGGCTTCTGAAGCCGAAGTGTCTGTTCTAGAAATGGATGGGCAAGCTTGTTTCATCAGACTTCGAACCCCCTCGACCATTGTAGGTTTGCAAGTTTGAGTCAGACTTTATTCAAATCATCTTCTATTTACAAGAGACTGTGGGGAGGAAAAAGGAGCAGAGAGGTGGACAAGAGGAAACAAAATAAATCCAGTTAAAATGGAGCAGAGAACTGGCAAAGTAAACAAACCAATCAACCCCAACAGACAGAAAAATAAAATAAAAAAAAAACCTGAAAAGAAAAGAAAAAATATTGGGGGAGAGAAAAATCCAAATAGAAAAATAGACATAATTTACCGTCTGTCTGGCCTTCTAAGAAAAATTGGGCTTGGCCTTGCCTGTGAGGTAACAGTTAAACCCCAACTGATCCTGATGTAATGACTCAATTACAATAAGAGATTTCAGCTGTGAAAGGGTCAGGGAGGACTAGGAAGAGAGGCAAGAAAACTCAGTGAGGGAGAAGACCCAGGAGGTGAGCGCCTTCCCCCTGGGAAGGGCCTATGAAGAGAAAGCTGGAGAGAATGACAGGGAGCTGGTTATGTTCTTATGGCAGGCCCTGAATTAGGGCCTATCAGGGTACATCTACACTGCAATTAGACACCCACAGCTGGCCCATGACAGCTGACTCTGGTTTGTGGGGCTTGGGCTAATTGTAGTTTAGAGCAGTGAACCATGGCCACTGGGAGCTGTGGGAGGCCATGCCTGCAGGTGGCCAATGTAAACAAAATGTCTCATGGCCTACCAGCAGATTACCCTGAAGGGCTGCATGCCAAAGGTTGCCGACCCCTGATGTAGTCAGAGAGACAGGTCATCACAAGGCCAAAGAAGTGGTCAACAAGGGGTGCTGGTGCTATAGTAATGAGTAGAACTATTACTGAGCTAGCGAATAGGAGTAGCAAACAGGGGAGTTTTGTGAGGGAGTTCTTCAGGTGAAGGAGGAGAGACTACATGGTCCTTGGAGTGAATTTGTCTGCTAGTTTGTTTGTCTAGTTGGCTGGTTTGCTGTGTGCTTGAAGATTACAGTATGGTCTGTTTTGAGGGCTGTGTGCTGAACCAAGCAGCCTGCTAGGCTAGGCTGAGAACTTACTAATGAGGCTCTTGCCTGCTATCCTTTGATCCCTAACCCACTTTAGGATCCCTTGACAAAAGGGTGGGGCTAACTGAGAAAGAACAAAGTTTTAAAAAGCCAGCTTCTAGTGAACACATGCTAGTAAACAGTGGGCTGCAAACAGTTTGATCTGTTAGGGATTTTGTGTTTGGGGACTGTGTGGGAGTGGGAGTCCTACTAGCTGCTAGTTGAGTGTGCGCTAGCAAGGTTTTAGCTGCCTGTCTTTGACCTTTGATCACTCTTGATCAGTCTTCCCCTGTGTGTTAATGAGGGAGCAGAGCTGACCTAGGAGAGAAGGGCTTCCTGGACCATGGGACACTGTTCCAAGAAGAAAGATTGCTGAGCAGAGATGAGGTCCCCCCTCAAGGAAGAGGAAGAGTATTTTGCTGCAGACTGTCTAACTTAGTGAGGCAGACTTTAAACTAGGTTCTGTGGGGACATGAGACAAGAGCCCACAGGTATGTCCAGAATATGGAGACCTGGGTGAAGAGTCAGAATCTAGGGGGAACATGGGCAATCGCAGCAGCGACAAAGTTTTCTCTAGCTATCCTCATTCTTTCTTCTCTTCCTTCTTCCTCTTAGTACTTATTCTTTCTTTTTGCCTTCTACTTTTCTCTCTGTTGAAAGTAGATGGGAAAGTAAGAATGCCAGGCCCTATCAAAAAGGTTAGTCTTGTATTTAGACCAGTATAGATTTAAGTTCACTCAGATCTATGGTAATAAGACATTCCATACCTTGGATCCTGATTTTGAGACTGCTCTGTAGTAAGAGTTCTATTTAGGGCCATTCAGGTTGTTAAATCTCTGTGGAGTGGGTTATGGATAGATATTTTATGTTCTTCTTCTCTGTTTATTTTGTGTTACCTTGAGCTACTAGTCTGTCAGTTCTATACAGTTCCATGGCACAGCTAGTTTACTCTATCATGGAAGAACTTTGAAAGATGCTTTGGTTCAAAGAGGAATTAATTCCGAGAAGTCTTATAGCCTGTGTTATTAGAAGGTCAGACTAGATGATCACAGCAGCCCCTTCTGACCTTTATAACCTATGAATGCATGAAAACACAGTTATTCTTAGCATACCAAAGTCTCTGCCCAGATGAGAATGCAAGTAACATTCAACAACACCATTTGTTCCCCTCACGAGTTTGAACTGTGCTGAGAAGATAAATTCCACCAATTTTACACTGGATTTAAAATATTCTCCAAGCTACATCTCATGGCCGTAGTTTCACCAGTTTAATTAAATGGTAGCACAATATATTGTTACTTCTATGTGTCTAAAATGTGTCATGTGTGAGGAGAAACCAGTTTATACCAATTTTGTTTTATTAATAGTGCAGTAGTTGGGATTCAAACTTACTCTGGCCTGATAACTTTACAGTTCAGTACCGTTTCTATTTAAAAGAAGGAAATACTAAAGAAATTTTACAAAGTCTCAGTAAAGCAAGAGCAAAAAGCTGATTTTCATAAACTTTTCACCTTCCTGACTAGAGCAGAATTTGGGCTTTTTCTTGTCATAAATTGATGCTGGATGTTAAAGTATTTTCTGTAAATTGGAGTAATAAATTATGAATTTGTGGCCTCATTTAACAGTGTAGTAGACCTGGCCAAAGTACTCCCTTAGGAAATGTCACATTTCATCTGTGCACATGCAGTAATAAAGAGATGCACCTTGGTGTTCCTTATGTTTTTTTCTAATATGTATGCAGTGTGTCATAATTTATAAAATGCACTTAGAGATCACACAGCTATTTTTGAAATTACTACATTGGACATAATTGATAGGGGACCTGTAAGGCATTCTGTTGCTAAGTACAGTCAAATGAGCTCTCACTAACTAGACGGTAAGAGATTTCTCACCTGTATTTGATAGCAAATTAAAGGCAACAAGATCAATAGCCAAGTATGTAACTTCAAGCAGATGAATAGTCCCTCTGAAGATAGCTGGTGTACACATGCTTGATGTTAAGCATCTCAGTCCCATCTCCCCCAGGCTTGAATTTTTGTTGCATCTCTTTTGGTACGTCTTCACCACCGAATTAGCCTGGTGATCACTGCCTTGGTTAGCCTAGCCTGGTGTAATCATTTCCACTTCAGACACATACTCACGTTACTGTCACTGCTGTTTCTGTGCCTCTTCCATGTTTGGGGTGGGGTGGGTGGGATATCCTATGATTCTTTGTGCTGAGAGGTTCTAGGATTTTTTCCCTAACAATTGTGAGATAACTTGTCTGTCCTTTAGAGGAAATTGTGGGCAGACATTGGAGGACCATAAGTAGTTAAGTGATTTAGTCTGCATCCTCATTACAAAATGGGTGGGATGCAGGCCCTGTTAAAGCAAAGCCCAGGTTCTAGCCCTCACCCCCAACCAGGTCATCTAGTCTGGGCTTAGTACCTCAAAAATCTTCCCTTAGTAGTGTTTGGATGATATGAATGTGTGAACTAAAACCCACATAGGAGCCTAGCCTAAATCTGCAGAGAGAATGTACTGTAGAGTCAGAGTTCAGAAGTCTAGAATGCCAATCCACAATCTCTTCTCTGGACAATATTGGCTCTATGTGTGGCATTCACCTGTTAGAGTTATCTGTAGCTCTAATGATCAGCCTGCCACTCTGGCAGGAGGGTAGTCCAGGGAGTGCTTTAAACCTCTGCCTGTTTTAACACTCCTGCTATTGTGAAACACTAAGAGCTTGTCCACCCATTGAATTAAACCAGAATAATTATATCTGTTGTAATGTACACCCTTCATTATTTTGGTTTAAGTCTGTGTGTGGCTGCTCTTATTTAAGTGTCCTATTTTGACATAATTTTAAGTCAGTTCCCTATCATCTTAACTAAATCAATATAAGGGCAGTTTGTGTTATGCTGAAAGACATGTCCACATGCAGACTTAAAACAAAATTTTGAAGGGTGTTATTTATAACAACTATAGTTATTTCAGTTCCATTCTCCACGTAGATAAGCACAAAATGGTTAAAGTAAAGTATGAGCTAGCTATTAGAAGTGCGGGGATATACCTAATGCAAAGATAAAAAAAATCTGAAAAAGTTCTCACACTTTGCATTATGTCATCCATATGCCTTACCAAAGCTTTTCACTCTTGCAGGGCAGCAATGCATTATCTCAGTTTACATCACATGTTGCTTACTGTGAAATTATTTAACCTATTATTTATAATAAACTCCTTTGTCAGTGCTGAGGCACATGGAACATTATAACAAAAACCTTTAGTAAAATCCTGCCCCATTGAAGCCAATGGGAGTTTTCCCACTGAGTTCAGTGGGGCCAGCATTTCATGCCTTTAATGTGACAAGAATTAATCTTGGCATACACTTGTGTCATTGAAAATATTAATAGAAAAGTGAATAGGGCTGGCAGAAAACAAGAATTTTGTTTTGAGAAAAATTTAGATTCTTCGATTCTTCTTCAAGATCTGTTGAAACTGTTCATATGGAATAGAAAGAAAACACATGCAACCCCCTCCACCCCACCCTGTCTCACTAAAAAAAAAAGAAAAAGAAAAATAGCCAATAGTCCAGTGTTTTAGGTATTCATCTCCAGTATGGAAGACCTAGGTTCAAGCCCCTGCTTGGCCTGGTGTACCAGGATACAGATACAATTTCTCTCAATCAGTCCTGTTCCACTTTGTGTAAATGACTAACTATTCATTGAGCAAGACTGATGCTATAGCCTGCTGGTTAGGGCACTCCTTTTGCATTTGAGGGGCCCATGTTAAAGTCCCTGCTCCTAAATCTCCTGCATCACAGGGGAGTGCCCCAATCATCAAGTTATTGGGGGTGAGAGTTTCTCTTTTCATTTTTGATGAAAATATTGTCAAATTTATCTTCCAAACAGTGTTTTGCAGTTTTTTTTAATCTCGAGTATGGCACTTAGTCATGTACTTTTAAGTACTTGAAACACTAGTCCTTTAGGAGTAGACTTCACTGATCTAAAATTTATGACTGCTTGCTAGCCTTAATACAATAACTAGCTTTGTTATGATACAACTTAACATTTAAAATGTCACATTTTAGTTCACCTTTCTTTCCCTGTTCCATATGCAGAGCCAAAGCCTAGTTCCAATGGAGTTATTAGGAGTTTTGCTGTTGATTTTAGTAAAACTAGGGTTTAGCTACAGGAACAAATGCCAACTGAGATTACTGATAATTCTGTCTGTGGGTTAAAGGAATAATCATTCTCCTTATATTTCAAGTTTCAGACTATTTCAAGTGAAGCACCACGGATGCTGCAGTCAATGATGCTGATCAGCAGCAGCATTTGACTTGCCTATAAAGATAAATGGGGAAATGTACTGAATAGTAGATGTTCTTGAACTGTAGCAAAAGAAAATGATTTAAAAGGGGAAAACTTCAAAAAAATTTTATATTAGAATTTAACAAAAAAAAGTTTAGAGGGAATATTGAAAAGACAAATTAGGTCAGAAAATAACCCATCCAGCCCCAGCAGGGAATATGCAGGTAGGATTTAAATTGGTTTTAGAAAATTTTACTCATAAGATTATGTGAAGGCAGAGATTTGAGTATCAAAAAGAATTACAGTTTAATGACTCAAATGCTTTCATATGATCCTAAATCGACTCAGCAAGAGCTGCTTGTGATGTTCTGTCTGCCAATCTTCCCTGTATATGTGCATTCTCTTCCCAAAGCGCTCATTGTGATCTTGGTAAAGGAAATTCACATACTAATAATGTCCCATAGTGTACCTTATGAAACATTTAAAATGGGCTGTTATAGATACAGAGTTTAACAGGGAGCAACTAATTGTTTATGCTGGACTAGCCTAGACAGTGGTGGTGGGTTTCATTTTCAGACTTTAATATTGTATGGTTTGAACTTCCAGGATAGAGTTTCTGTAATAGATGATTCAATAGTACATAGCCATTCAGTGGAAAGCATACTGTGCATATTTTTACACAAAACTCTCTCTAGACTATATGATGTTATTTACGAGGTCTAGCTCTGGCTATGCTAATGGCTGTAAAAAATCAGACCCTACCTGCTAGCGTACTAGAACGCCTGTTGTGCCGGCTTCCCAAACTGATGGTTTATTAATGATTTTGAAACTGAAATAGTAGGGCACGAAGTAGCCTTAGAACGACTTACTGATATGTCACAGACATTTGCCAAGAAAATGAAACTCATTGAGCGGGGAAAGCACTAGGGAGGCCAATGAAGAACCAAATGTTCCATTTTGTGATTCATCTGACCTTTGCCTTCATGAGATCTAAATAGAAGGAAAATTGCCTTTGTCATGCTGGGTAAACATGTTGTCCTTAAGCTCTAGCATTATGTGGATTCTGTGCAGCATTTGCTTATTACGTTAAAAGAGAAAGAGTCTCGTTGAAATCACAGCACATCCCAGGCTTAAATTAAAAAGTGAAGACATTCAAAGTTGTCTTGCACTGCATCTGTAACTGATGTACTTGTACTCACTGCTACTAAAAAGTATGTATGGGATGAAAATGAGCCAAAGGAATGAATCTGAAATCAGGAAAGTTTCCTAATAGTCATAGCTCTTAACCTGTAGACTCCCAACCTTCTCAGTTCTGTTTGTCGGTGTTATACACCTTTTGCATACTCATATTGTAAGCTCTCTGGGGCTGCAACTTTATTACTTGTTTGTAGAGTGCTGAGCACAGTATGCGCCTAATCCTGAAAGGGGGTTCCTACACAACGACAATAACAATAAAAAAAGTAGGATTGTCTAAGGTGGACAATCCCACTTTATTGGTGCTCAGCTCTGTGAAGTTGAAAATCCCACCCAGCAAGCAATGTTTTTCAAGGGACAGTAGTGGAAATGTATTTACTGTGGAGAAAAATTCTGCCCTGGCAGGGAGGGGAGAGGGTGAGATGTGCTTCGCTCTTCTGACTCTGAATCCTTCCCTTGCTGTCAGATGTCACTTAGGGCATTAACAGGCCTCTGTCATTGCTCTTTCAGTCCTGGGCCGCTCCTTGCATGTCCTCTATGTTGAGTCCCATAAGTTTCCCCTCTTCCCTTCTCTAATTGATTAGCATATTTTCAAGTATATAAAAATACCTCAGATGAACTAAATAGGAGTCGTGACTGCATTCCAGGGGTGAGTGAAATAATAAGTTTGTGCTTAATGTAGGAAGTGCTTTAAATAGTTCCAATGAGGTTACCTAAATATGTTGTTTGAAATTACATAGCATAAAGTTTAAAAGAGCATCCTGAGTGAGAGTTGTAACTCTGAATCTTGGCAGCTAATGGGGATTGGATATATTGCATTATTCTAACACTGTTTAGATCTTTCTGTTTAATTTAACACTCCTGGAAGAAGCTGCGGTTGGAGCCCTGGAGAACAGATTCACAAAGGGATTTTGCTGTTGCAATGCCTAACACCTAGGCATTCTCCAGTGGAATTCACAGCTCTGAGTTAGGCATTCTGGCTCCCCATGTGTATTGAGAGTTAGGCACCTAAGAAAGGGATTCAGAGAGGCCGGCAAGCTGAGTGGGAAGCTGCAAAAACTAGACAGTAGAGGGGCAGGGCATGAGTCTCAGCTGTGGAACCCTCTCCTGGAATTAGGCATCTAAGCCAGGGGAGGTTGGCTATGCCCTAGCAGACAAAACCCAAAGAGAAAGACTGACACCTCTCCCCACCCCTTTATACCCAATATTAGGTTAGGGCACTCTCCTGGGATGTAGGAGACCTGATTTGAAGCAGGGACTGGAACACAGGTGTCCCACATCCCAGGAGAGAACCCCTAACCACCAAGCTATTTGGGGAAAGTGTGTGTGTTTCTCAGTCACTGTTGAAGCTGTTCCTTTAGGTATAACTAATTAAATAGTTGTGGGGTCAGAGAGAGTGATTCTATAGCCCAGTGGTCAGTCCACTCACCTGGCATGGGCGAGTCTAGTTAAAGTCTAATGCTCCAATGAGTATGTGCATATTTATACAATGTGGAACATGGGACATTGAAACCCATCCTAGAGTACCCAATAGTCAGTTGGTTAGGGCATTCTTCTGAGCTGTAGGAGACCTGCATTCAAGTCCTAGCTCCAGCTCATGTATTCAAACCTGGGTTTCCCACAGCCCAAGTGAGTGCCCTCATTATTAGGCACACAGACGCCCACCAGCCAGCCCCCAAAATTCCAGACCTGCTCACCCAGCTGCCTTTAGTGCAGGGTAGGTATCCTCAGAGCACATCGACTGGACTAGGACCCACAGGCAAAACAAATGGAGGAGTGTGTCTAGTTTTAGCTAGGGTGCAGACCAGTTCAGTAGCATCAGGACTTAGGAAGTTTTGTACAGAACCCACTGGTAGAAACGTAGGCGTGTAGGCAATTAAGGCACCTACAGGGTTAGTTGGCAGCAAGTAGTATCTAAATGTGAATTAGGCACCTTAAAAGTGCCTACATCCCTGTGTGATTCTAGCTCAGAAGTCCTGCATTTACCTATAATTTAGGTACAGCATGGGCAGCAGAAGTACAAACTGCCGTAAGGTGTATTATGCCTTGACACTATCTGGGTAGGGTTGTTTCTCATAGGATTGAGAGTCTTATCTTCTGCATCTCTGCTGGCACTGCTAATTTTAAAATTCAGTTGGTGGTAAGTTTCTCATTTGATTGTGTGAACCTGACTTAGATTCCCAACATATTACCGTATACATAGTAAAAATTTTCAGAGCCAAATTCTGAGCTTGCTGAAATCCAGGCACTCCTGCAAATTTCCATGAGGATCCCTAGGGTGTAAACCAGTGCAGAATTTGACCTTAAGGACTGCATCCACTCTGTGATAAAAAACCCCATGGCACTGAGTCTCAGAATCAGGATCAACTAATTGGGTTTGCAGGGCTAAAAATTGAAGTGTAGATGTGTCCCCCTTGCCAGGGTATCAGAGCCCAGGCTCCAGCATGAACCAAAATATCTACACTGAAATTGTATAGCCATGGCCCTGCCATGGGTCTGTTATTGGACTGTAGTCACATCCTGAGTCACTGCTGATTTAGGTTGATCTAAAGGTCAGAGGATCTCTATCTCTTAAAACTCCCCTGAGTCATCCAACCTCCCTTTAGCCTCTTTTATTTAATTATGTTCGGTTGCAGTTAGAGGTTAAGAATGCTTATTAGACACAGAAAAGGTGTAAAACATAATCCAGTACTGTCTCCAAACTAGTACTCTGACAAACAGTAACCGTACATCTAAAAACCATGTTAGTATTGATCTTGTTAGTATTGAGTCACATCACATTAGCACTTCCTCCATTACCTGGCTAGTGCCTACAAGTGGGTTAGCAATGCACAGAAGGACACAACCAGGCAGTCAAACCAATGGATTAAAGATATCTGTATGTCTGCACAGTTTAACTTTACCACATATCAAACTTGATTCCTTATTACTCTCCCCAGGAATGAGTTTATTTAATTGGAGTATGTATTTTCTGAACTTTGTGTGCAACTAGCAACACCTCAGTAATAAGAGTAATAAATAATAATAATAAATGATACAATTACACACATACACACACACACTTTTACATATAAATTGCAGGAGGTGTTTTTGCTTTTAGAATCAGAAGAGTTATTTGCTCCAAATATCTCAAACTGATGTTTGGCTATTTGGAAAAGGCAAGTGATCATGTCTCCAGGAAGGACAAGAGAAAAATTGCAGGGAGTGAGACAGCTTGCAAAATTTCCTTTTTGCAGATAAGAAATAAAGTCAATTTCCTCCAATGTTTCTTATTAATTATTTTACTTATGTAGATTTATACACATATACACACTTTGGTGTTGATCATTTGGAGCAAAGGCATGCCTAGTATATTATCAATTTGTTTTCCATTTTTTCCCTTTATTGTTTAATATGTTGCTTTTTAAAATAACATGCTGTAACTATTTCTTTCACTGATAATTCCAAATACCATTCTCTGTACTATTAATTCCTTCCAAGAAAACTCCTCTTTCCCATATGTTTTAGAACCTAAATATTTGATCAAATCTACCTATATTTACAAAGCCTTATGTGATAGTTTTCTGAATGAATTATTGACATATTATAGAACAAGTAGGTCTCTGTATGTTCTTGATTAGAGAGCTACTCTTCTGGAGAAAAGTTTTGTAAGATCTGCTATTTTCAAACATACATGTGCTCCTTTATTATTAATTGTATTTTATTTCTCCTACACTACCAGTTACTATCAGATTCCTCACATTTTTGGTTTCTATTACTGAACATTTTTTTCATAGGTTTCATTCCCCTAAAGTGGGCTTCATGAGAGTTTCTGACAACCTTGAGCTTGCTAGTATTGCTCTTTGTATTTTAGTAGCACCCAGAACCAACTGAGACCAGGACCCCATTGTGCTAGGAACTGCGCATGCACACATTATAAGAGGCAGTCGCTGACCTGAAGATTTACCATCTACTGTCACCAACTGGGATGTGAGAGGTCTCACCTAGTGGTTGGAGCAAGAGTCAGGGGCCAGGCTACCAGAAGATCAGCAGCAGGTAGTGGGAGCTGGTATTGCAGAGGAAGCAGTCTTAAGCAGGGAGTACCCTGTTGTATGGACAACTTCCTGTCCCTGTGCTTGCTTCAAATAGAAGTTAGGAACCAATCAGGACTCCTAATGTTCTGGCAATCAGATCCCAGAACTAGAGTCCTCTGTAAGAATTCAGCTTCTATTCTGGCATCTGTTAGCAAGTCACTGGGTAGTAGGTTGAAATGTACTTGTCCCAAAGGGCCTTGTAGACTAAGGTTCAAGACCCATCGTCCCTGACATCACTCCTTCCCAAGGGGTGCCCTTAGGGTAATTCTTATGGACTGCTTGTACAAGTGTACATTTTCTGCAGGCTCCCATGTGCCCTCCTAAACACCATACCCCTCCCAGTCAATAAGATACCCGAGCCTACCACATTTACATTTACAGTCCAGGATCTCATGATCTTGGACATTTTCTTCATAGTCCTGTAGCTCTACCAGTGGAGGAGATGGCTGGGTTCTGTGAGGGAAAGAATTTTTGGTGTGGGGTTTGGAAAGTGATATTTGAAACAGCAGGTGAATCTTAGGAGAGTTGGGTAGTTGGACCCAAGGAGCTTTGACCCATAGATTCATAGATTGCATTGTTGTATGCAAACTCCAAGTCAGGGAGAAGTGAAAACTGATGTAGTAGAGCAGACATTGCTTGAGAATTTGGTTGGTCTTTTCTGTTCTGCTGTTGGACTGGGAATGGCCAGCAAGTGCAGGGCCTCCTGCCAGAACCAAGTCATGAACTGAGACCTTCCCTGCCATCAGAGGTGATTCACTTTGCAAGGCTGTGGAGATGGACTACACGGCTAATCCACAGCTGAGCTGTCTCTTCAGCAGAGTGGAGGCCTGTGCAAGGGATGAAGTGGTCCACTACTGTCAAAGTTGTTGTAAGTATGTTGGAATCTGGTAATTCTACAAAAAAATCTATGGCTTTGGCTGACCAAGGTCAAGATCAGGTGTCCAAGAGCTGGAGAAGACCGTATGGTGTGTTGGTGTGGGCACAAATATCACAGGAATCAATGAATGACTGTATTGTCGGGTGCATCCGTGGCCACCAAAAAGAGCAAGGTATTAGTTATTGGGTCTTGACGTGCTCCAAGAGCCCTGCTAGGGGAAAATCTTGGCATAATTGCAGAACTGCAACTCTTGAGGGAACATAGTCACAGACCCTTATGTATGTGATCAGGATTCATGCAGTTGCTTGTTTGTTTGTCAGGGAGAATTCCTGAGGCAGAGTTTATCAATCTGAGTATATCTTGGTGATTAGCTGCACTGAGGAAGTTATGGGATTTGGGAATGAGAGTTGGTTCCTGGCTGGGGCCTTGTGGGTTGGTACTCTGTCTTCAGGACATGGTGTCATCCTTACCATTTTTGAATACCGGGCAACATATGATAATCAAATCAAATCATGAGAAAAATAGGGCTCACCGAAGCTGCTGTTGGTTTAAGGCTTTCATCCTACTTTTGCATTCTAGATTTTTACAATCACTGAATACTTGGACCATCTGGTGAACTCCTTCCAGGTAATGCCACCATGCTGCATTTTTTATTTCCAAAAGTTCCTTATCAAGTATTTTGTACTTTAGCTCGGCCAGGATGAGCTTCCTTAAGTAATAAATGCATGGGTGTAACTCTTGTTCAGGACCAAGTTGTTGGGAGATGACAGCCCCAGTTGCTGTATTGGAGGCATCGGCTACTACAATGTAGGCTTATGTGAAATCTGGATGAGTTAATATGAGTGCCGTAGTAAAGGTGAGTTTCAGATAAATGAATGTATGCTGTGCCTCAGGAGACCAGTGGAATTGGGCATTTTTCTGGAGAAGAGCGGCGAGGGGCTAGTTTTGTTTTGAAAAATTCAGAATAAATTGTCAATAAAAACTGATGAACCCCTGAAAGAGTGTGGGGAGTCGGCTAGTCTTGGGCAGCTTGGACCTTGTGTGGGTCCACTTGGATCCCTTATGGGGATAAGATGAAGCCCAAGAATGCTGTGAAGGCCTGATCTGCAGCACACTTCTCAAGCTTGGCATAAAAGCCATGCTGCCGTATATGTTCCAGGACCATTCAGATGTGAATGATATGCTGTTTAGGGTAGTTAGAGAAGAACATTATACCATCTAGGTAGACTACTACATACTGGTCCAATATGTCTTGGACCATATCATTTATGAACTGTTTGAAAGTGTCTGGGGCAATAGTCAACTCAGGGCATTATGAGATATTAATAGAGACCATATTTGGTTTGCAAGCAGACTTCCACTCGTCCCCTTTCTCTGATTCACATGAGGTTGTATGCTCCCTGAAGGTCCAGCTTGGTGAATATACAGGCAGCTTCCGTGTGATCCAGGGGTAGTGGATAATGATTCCTGATACTTATCTGATGCAAGGAGCAATAGTCAACACAGAGTTGGTGACTGCCATCTTTCTTCATGATGAAAAGGATCGATGTGTCAGCTAGCGGGGTCAACTTGTGGGTAAATCCTTGGCCAGGTTCTCTTGGACATATTCACAGAGTGCTGTCAGCTCAGCTTCTGACCTGGCATAAGTTCATCCAAATGTTACTTTTGCTTCTGGCTGCAGCTGTATTGGACAGTCATTGTCCCAGTGCAGAGATGGAGTTTCCGCATTCCTCTTTTCAAAAACATCATTGTAGTCTTGGTATTTTGAGGGGTGTTGAACAGAAGCTTCTGCCTGAGTAGCTGCCCTGGCCTGAGCCTCTTCAGGTTCAGATGCTGGGACATGATCTATCAATTCCAGTAGTGCTGCTGACAAAACTCTGATGGAAAACAGAGTTCCTGTACTTGACACCAAATGAGTGGACTGTGGAGGGCCAGCCAGAGGAGACTGATGATCAGGGTAAGGTGTGGAGAATGGGATTACACCTAATTGCAATGTT
This sequence comes from Chelonoidis abingdonii, assembly GCF_003597395.2. Classification (NCBI taxonomy): domain Eukaryota; kingdom Metazoa; phylum Chordata; order Testudines; family Testudinidae; genus Chelonoidis; species Chelonoidis abingdonii. Next base: position 20,159,831 of record NC_133771.1, read on the forward strand.
TCTTGGTGCCCATTAACCATGGCCTCCAGGGAAATTGTTTCTTCTGTTACTGGACCAGAAGATAAAGGGAACTGATAATAGTGTCTAAGGCTGGGCGTGGCCCTAGGTTGCAGGGGAATCAGCTCGATCTGGGTTGCCACTGCATCTATGAATCAGTCAGCTATGCCTGAGTCAATAAGGGCTGAGTAGGATGGAAATTTTCAGGGGCACCCCAGGTATGTGCAACTGAACTGGAACCTGCAAGTGGGGAGTTTTGGGACAAACCTCAAGATTTATTCCAATCAAGACTGAAGTGTGGGGGAGCTCTTTTCTCAGATTCCTTGGAGTTCATACGGGGCAAGGAGAGCTGGAATGACCTGACTAACAACAGCAGAAGCAGAGATGGTGCTGGATTCATTGTTCCTTTTTTACTGGGGTGAGCAATTGAGGGCCCACAGCCACTTGCACTGGCTTGACAGAGGGCATTGATGGAGAGGTCACAGTACATGGATAGGAGACTTGCAAGACCCCTACTTTGTTCCTCCCTTCATTGCTGTAACTGATTGTCTATACAGATGGTGTGATACATGAGAGCATCCAGGCTCATAGGCATCTCCACCCGGGCTAACTAATCTTTAATTTCTTCTGGCGGGCTCTACCAGAACTGGTACAGCTGTGCTGCCTTGTTCCAATCTTTATTGGCTGGGAAGAAGTGGAATTATGTGGCATAGAACGTTACAATGCCCTACCACTGCCAGAGTTTCCGTAGGGCAGCCTCTGCCATTCGAGCTTGGTGCAGATTGTCAAACACTACTAGCGTGGCTTGGAGGAGGATCTCCCAGTTCAAGAGTACTGGACTGTCACACTCCGAGAATGGGGAGGCCCAATCTAATACTTCCTCATATAGTAGGCTGACAACCATGCTCACCTTTGCATGGTCAGTAGTGTAGGATGGAAGATGCATCATGAACAGGAGATAGCATTGGTTTATTGGCTGATGTATTAGGGCATATAGCTCTATGAGCTACGTCTGGAGTGTGGTGTTTTCAGCACACAGCTGCCTGATTTGCTTCTGCATAGCTGGTTCTCCAAGGTCAGCTGGATAACCTGCTCCTGCCAGGCTTGATTGTCCACCTGCAGATGGGTAGCCCACTTGAGTATGTCTAGTGCTCCTGAAGGGTTAGCCAGGTCCATTCTGACAGCACCAGATCCACTCCTGTAGCTTCAGTGCTCCATGCAAACTGTCATAACTGGGATGTGGGTGGTCTAACCCTAGTGCTTGGAACAGGAGTTGGGGGTCAGGTCTGGGCAGATAACAAGAGATCAAAGTCTGAGACAGGCCAGAGGTCAAACCAGGAGTCAAGTAGCAGGAGGTAGGCAGAGTAAGATTACCAGGAGATCATAGTCAGGCAGTAAGAGCAGATAGCACAAGGGAAGCCATCCTAAGCAGGGGAAATCTAGCTGCAGGGACAATTTCCTGTCCCTGTGCTTGGTTTAAATTGAAGCTGGGAACCAATCAGAACTCCCAGCTTTCAGCCAAATCCTCTGTTAGAGTTCAGCTTCTGTTCTGACATCTGTTAGCAGATCACTGGGTAGCAGGTTGGATCTTACTAGCACCAAAGTGTCCTATAGAACAAGATTCAAGACCTGGGGTCCCTGATATCTATATACACAGGACAGACAAACTGTAATGGGGAGAAAACATAGTAGAAGTGACTTGCAGTAGAATTATAGGATTGGAAGGGACCTCGAAGCAGGACTAAGTATTATCTAGAATCATCCCTGGAAGGTATTTATCTAACCTTCTCTTAAATATCTCCAGAGATAGAGATTCCACAACCTCCCTAGGCAATTTATTCCAGTGCTTAACTACCCTGATAGGAAGTTTTTCCCAATGTCCAACCTAAGCCTCCCTTGCTGCAATTCAAGCCCATCGCTTCTTGTTCTATCCTCAGAGGCTAAGGAGAAAAATGTTTATCCCTCCTCCTTCTAACAACCTTTTATGTACCTGAAAACTATTATCATGTCCCCTCTCAGTCTTCCCTTCTCCAGACAAAACAAACCCAATTTTTTCAATCTTCCCTCCTAAGTAATGTTTCTAAACCTTTAATAATTTTTGTTGCTCTTCTCGTCTCCAATTTGTCAACATCTTTCCTGAAATGTGATTCTCAGAACTGGACACAATACTCCAGATGAAGCATAACCAGCATGGAGTAGAGCAGAAAAATTATTTCTCGTGTCTTGCTTACAACATTCCTGCTAATACATCCCAGAATGATGTTTGCTTTTTTTTTTTTTGAAACAGTGTTATACTGTTGACTCATATTTAGCTTGTGATCCAGTCTGACTACCAGATCCCTTTCTGCAATACTCCTTCTTAAGCAGTCATTTCCCATTTTGTAGATGTGGAATTGATTGTTCCTTCCTAAGTGGAGCGCTTTTTATTTGTCCTTATTGAATTTCATCCTATTCACTTCAGACCATTTCTTCAGTTTGTCCAGATCATTTTGAATTTTAATCCTCTCTTCCGAAGCACTTTCAACCCCTCCCAGCTTGGTATTGTCCTCAGAGTACTCTCTATGCCATTTATCTAAATCATTGATGAAGATACTGAACAGAACCGGACCCAGAACTGATCCCTGCGGAACCCCACTTGATATGCCAGTCAAGGTCAGTGGTAGAACTGGGAGCAGAGCTCAGAATTCCTGCTCCCTGTGCAGTACTGCCTCCTATTTGTTCGGTGACCAGTCTAATTTCACCATCTGATAGTGGTAGTTTCCATTTACTTTGTAATTTACATATTGAATTGGTCTTTTGAAGACTTACCGGTACTTCATCCTTTGTGTGGAATTAACCACAGTGCAGGAAATGGTGGCTACAGGTAGATCAGTCACACAAGAGTCTCTGCATCCTCTTTGTGCCAAGAAGCGTGTCTCCAGACTGGTTCTCACCAGGGTGATGTGGAAAAGGAGTTGAAGTAGAATCCCAGGCAGGGTCATGGCTTCTGTGACTGTGCAAATCCAGTGGCCCCAAACTCCTGCATAGTGGCACAGATGGGTAACTAATCCGGTGTATATACCCTGGCTGTAGCAGGGGTATGTAGCTGGTTGGTGGCCTGCCAATAAATTGAGGTTGTGGATTCTGACACTCCATAAAGTGTCCAACACTTACTCAGGGTTTTGTGCCAAGAAAGGTGAATTCTATCTCCAATACAGATGAAGAACCATACTGTATATGTACTGCATTGTTGTATATGCAACACATAAAGTGCCTTATCCAGAGAGAATGGATTCCTATAAGAATAACTAAGCCCACAAAAATGTTGAATATTTTATGAAATTATATTTTAGTTTGGAAGTTATATGCTAGGACTGTATTGCTTTCTTCCTCTGAACTCCCAGAACACTCTTTAAAACGTGATAATGCTTCTGACAAGTCTTTCATGGTTTAGCAATTTCTTTCAAAACAGGAAATAAATTACATCTCTGAAAATTGTTCATACATTTGATCTAGCCTGATCAAAAATCCTATCCATCAGGACTGGACAGAATTTCTTAAAGCAGTTTACTGGCTTCAAGTTCTCCTTGTTAATTTAAGAAAAGTGTTATGGGTCAGAGTATTTCTATTATCTGACTATTTTCAAATACTCATTTTCCTTTTCCCATCACTGGATAAAAATCTTCATTGGCACTCTGTATTAAAGAGCTCATGCTGATACCTCTGCTAACTCTATATTCTCACCTTAGAGCTTTATCACTGAAGTATCTGAGCACCTATTCACACGAGCCCCAATTCTGAAAGCTTCTCCTTTCACCAGTGCAAATCCTCATTGACTTCAACTTCTCCCTACAAGCGATGGAGAAAAGGTGGACCTTAATAATTCACAGATTTATGCTGTTTTGGACCAAGGGAGAAGCAAATCCCAAGGGCACAGGTCCCTAAAGGAGAATGCACTGATAGAACCCTCTTCACTTTTATAGTATTGGTGTTGCAGCTAAAGCACCTCTGTTGATCATAACTGTTGCAGTGTGGCATGGAGAAAGATAGCCTCTTAGATAAAAACATGCACTGGTAGTGGTGTTACCTATTGTCATTAATGCAATGTAATTCAAAATAAGAAGTCTAGTGTATGAACTTCTATGTTGCATTTCAGATATTCTACTCAGGCTTCTATACTTCTATACAGGCCCATCACCATGATATTGGAGTACCCATAGATAAATACTTACAGTATTAACATCAAATAGTTACAAATTTAACTACTTAGTATTATTTATTTTATTTATTTGGATCATAGTAGCAGCTAGAGAGCCCAACCAAGATAAGGGCACTATTGTGTTAGATACTGTACTGTATAGTAAGATGGTCCCTACCCTGAAGATCTTACAGTCTAAACAAACAAGACAAAGAATGAGTGAACACAGGAAGGTGAAAGAACTTGCCCAAAGTTACAGAGCAGCTCAGTGGAAGAAACAAAAATAGAATTCAAGTCTCCAGAGTCTCAAATTAGTGCACTATCCAGTAGAAGACCATGCTGCTTTTATTCCGTACAGGGTCTAGAATTGGCTCTTACCCACTACTAGGACTATTTCACTTCCTCTGAGAGATTATTGCTTATTGTGAGGTGGCTGTCAGGTTATTTATTACTGAATCAGAACAGGAATAGTAGATGAGTTTGCTGAAGTTGAAAAACATTTGGTATAACAGCAAATCTATTAGAACCACTCCAAAAAAATTCCAATTAAAAAATGAACAAATATTTCCACTAGAATGGGTTACCTAGGGAAGGGGTGGAATCTCCATCCTTAGAGGCTTTTAAGGCCCAGCTTGACAAAGCCCTGGCTGGGATGATTTAGTTGGGGTTGGTCCTGCTTTGAGAAGGGGGTTGGACTAGATGACCTCCTGAGGTCTCTTCCAACCCTAATATTCTATGATTCCATGATTTTTGACTCTTGTGTTTATTTTTTCCGAAGCTTGCTAGTTTAGATGATTTGTGCCTCACAACTCAATCTTTATTTTTTTCAGTTTGGGGGATTGGGGTCAGGATTATGCTTGTCTTGAGTGAAACTGAAGGGTGTTATTGTTTGTGTTCAAATAAAATTGGAATGTCTCTGTCCTTGGCAAAACTGTACGTTTGTTGATTGCTGTTACTTATGGAAAAGCAAAGGGGGAAAAAAAGAACAGTAAACTATGGTGAGAAGGATATTATATTTTCCTTGCAGGTGAAGGTAAGCAATAAGCTAGATATGCAAACAGGATTTGTGCTGTTTCTACATCTCTGGTGTAAGGAGGGTCAGTAGTGTTCTACCGTGGGTGTATTTGGCTTGTTATTTCTTAAAGTTGCTACAAAAGCAAACCAAGAGATGAAGCTGTAACTAAATTATAGATGATAACTACAATATGTGGAGAGTGCAGCATTGCTTGCGGGATGTATATGTGAATGGAAGAGTCACCTCAAAATATGTTGATGATGTGACCATAAAACTAAAGAGAATGGAAGGTGTAGATTGCTGGAATTGAAAAGATCATCAGCTTATGAATAAAGCTAGTCAATTTTTCAACCAAAAAGGTTTTGTGTTTGGGGTTTTTTTTAATTGAAAAAAGGTCTTTAATTGAAAACATTTTTTTAAAAAAAGCAAAATATCAAAAACGTAATTAAAAAAATATAGAAATGATTATAAAAATCTGCTGCTGACAGCCATTTCAATAAAGATTTTGATTAAAAAATTGAAAACAAACTTGAAAAATATATCAATAAAAAAGAAAAAGAAAAACTTTGAAATTTTGATTATTTTCATGATAATAGGTTTGAACTTTCTGACCCACTCTACATGTAAGGCATTTTGTTAAACGAATTAGCAAAGGTTGCTACTATAATTAAATTTAAGACTCAGTTGGGTGATCATTGGGCCCTGATGTTGCATTCTTTCCATACTTAAAGTTCTTACAATCACAACATGGGTCATCAGGTCTGGTTAAAACAAAACAAAACAAAACAAAAAACAGATCTTCCAAATATTTTCAGTGAAGTGATTTTTCAGATTCATAATTTTTAATCATATTTTTGCTTTCAAACCAAGCCAAGGAACCTTTAAAGCCTATGTCTGTGCCAAGATTCAAGTTTCAGCTATTTTTGCTCCAAAAAAGAGGGCCCAAAGTGTTCTTTTGTAAACAAACAAACAAACAAAAAATAAGAAAGAAAACTGTGAGACATGTATATTTTTAATTCACTTTCCCAGAACTCAAAAACAGCTGAAGGGATTTGGCTCACACTTTCCAGATTAATTCACTAAGCAAGGAATATTTCAGACCCAGAGTAGAATCTTTGGGAAATGTTTGTCCCTGTGAAAAGAAGGGATTATAATAGCATTTTTTTCAGTTTTAATTGTAGATGATACCACTAGGCTCCCATTAACAATGAACCTGGGCTACCCAGCATAGTCCTCCATTTCTGCACATTACAAAACAGCCATGATGAGAGAGGAATGGAATGAAATAGCAGAGGCTTTGCAGGGCTGAGGTTGACAAGGGTAGCTGCCCACTAGATCTTGTGGTTTGGTTTGATCCAGTTCAATTAATAATTGCCTCTTATACGGTTTTCATTCTCAGATCTCACAGTCCTTTTTCACTGTGCAAGATCTAGGAAAACGGTATTGAGAGAGTCCAACTCCTGTTCTGAAAAACACAACTGTGCATTGCAGCATAACAGAGGGTATGACCAACAACACAGACAATAAGTTGGATTCAAAATATCACAGTGATATCAAGAAAGGAGAAAATGCAATATATTAATCAAATGCCAGGGATAGTGGCATATGATAGTTAACATGGACTTAGCTGTCAAAGATCCTTGTCTACTTGTCTACTGTATGATCCCAGGCAAGCCACTTAACTTCTCTTCGCACCAGTTTACTCATGTAAAAGAGTTTAATAAAACTCTTTGGAAAGTGTTAGATTGAATTTATGAATATTTTCAAGACTGTTGTATAGGTGGAGCATTTTTAGGGGTGTGTATGTGGTTAATTTATGTGATACAGGTAACTGTTTACAACCTGGATTTGTAAAAATGTTTTCATATGGACTAGTCACATCTATATATTCCTGGTCATATTATGTATTCAAATTATAAAGCTCAATTCTGCATAAATCCAAAGACAGCATCCTTTGTCCACTATAGCCTTCTGCAAGTTTGAGAGAGCTATATTAATGAAAATGGATTAGATTAAAAAACAAGAATCCTGTTAAGTTCTTGTATTAGTGATGGTAATTTTGCATTTGACATAAAGTTAAAAAGAATTTCTCTATTTGGTAGTGTGTTCATATCTGTAGTGACAAATTCTCCAACACATAGTATAGCTGCCATTTGCCTGGAGGAAAACCTAAGGACAATCTTAAGAGCAATGTTCTGGGTAAATTGTAAAGAAGTATTCAGTCTGGAGTTGTTAGACTGAAACCAAGCAAGAGTGTTTGATGTATTGCCAGAAGGCTTTATCTTCTCAAAAAATGTTATAATCAAACACAAAGGAGAACCTGCTGCATATTTTGTTGTTCAGTGGAACATGAAGAGTTGCTTTCCTTTCATTAAGGGATCTCTCTTTACATTTAGCTGTATCCAGAACAGCACATACTGCATATAGTGTTGCCATTCACAGTACAGAACTAATCCTCTTCAATTAAGGTGGTTGTTTTTTTGTTTGTTTGTTTTATTTTTTAGTTTGGCAGAAAAGTTAGAAAGCTGGAAAGGGTTTGTTGCTAAACATATGGGTAATAATACTTTGCATTTATACAGCACTTTCCATCCAAAATTCTCACAGTCATTTACAAACACTAATGAATAACCACATACCACATCCCAGTCAGAAGGTAAATATCACTTCCATTTACATATGGGAAAACAGGGGCGCAGTGAATTGCACAACAGTTATACATGAAATATGTTGCAGAAGTAGCAACGGAATCCATTTCTCCTGTCTCACCACAAGATCAGCATATCCTGAGCACAATGCTAATTGAAGCTTTTGATACACTGTGTCAGAAATCTTACACTCACAAGGAATTTCCATTTTCTTGGTTATAAACACTGGATATAATTTTCAAAAGCACCTAAGTCCCATTTTTAAAAGCACCTAAATCATTTAGGGCCAGACTTTTAAAAAGGGAATTAGGTGTCTTAATATGCAGGTTGATACCTAGTGGAATAGAAGCTGGGCTCCTAGGTGCTTTTGAAAATCCTGCTAGTTACCTATCCAGGTACCTATCCAGGTACCTATCCAGGGCCGGCTCCAGGCACCAGAGTAGGAAGCAGATGCTTGGGGTGGCCAATACAAAGGGGCAGCACTCCGTCCGCTATTGGGGCGGCTCGTCCAGGTCTTCAGTGGGAATTCGGGGGCGGATCCCTCCGTCTCTCTCTTCCTCTTTCAGCTGCCGCTGAAGTGCCGCTGAAGAGGAAGAGAGGGAGTGAAGGACCTGTCACCAAAGTGCCGCCATACAATGGAGCGGTGCAACTGAGCTGCTGTTGAAGTGCCGCCAATTGGCTTTTTTTTTTGCCCTGCCTCTTGGGGCGGCAGAAAACCTGGAGCTGGCCCTGTACCACTCTGCACCTAAATATTTTTAGGTATTTCAATGGGCATCTAAGACCCTTTGAAAATCTGTGGGATTTAGGATTCTAAGCATCTTAAGCACTTTTGGATATATTATATGCAGTACCATGGATCAAAAACTAGCTGAAGGGCCACAAACAAACAAAATGATACATGAGCAGTGCATTGAGTTTTAGAGAGGTGTAATCTTATTTAATGTCACGGAGTTCTAGTGGGTTGGTATCTGCTGCAGACCACCAGCTCACACTCCGGAACAGGATGACTGCCTTCTTGCTAACCTATCAACAATGGATAGGGAAAAAAAACTGCATCATCAAGGAGGACTTCAATTTGAGTTACAGATACTGGAGGTTTCGTGGTGACAGTACTTAAATATACTTTGAATTTCTAAACATTATAGATGACAATTTCCTAACTCAAAAAGTGTTCCAGCCAACATGGAGTAATTCTTTATTAGACTTTGTCCTAACAGATAAAGAAGAACTGATTACAAACTGAAAATTAATGGTAGCTTAAAGATATCATATAATATTTCAATTTTTTCAATTGTTTTCATTTAAAAAATATAAACACAAGCTTCATCCTGTTTTGTTTTCAAATTTTGTATAGTGTTTGATGCTCAGCCTGTTGTGGATATCTTGATGAACTAATCTAGAAATTAAGAGTCATTTTGTTATTTTCCCAGTAAAAATGTGTGAGCCCATTTACACATCTTGGTTTACTGTTTTCTTCCCTCCCTTTCTCCTCTTAGTGATCTTTTAATTATGTCCTCATATGTTTGAAATATGAACTTAATGTTTCCTAGGTGTAATATACAGTTGTTAACTACCCTTTTCTTTGAGAAATCCTTGAAACATTTAAGTCTCCAAGAGCAGGGCTAGATCTATTATAACACTGTTAAAAGAAAATTACCTGCAATTCTTGTTCTTGGACTATAGCACTTATAATCACTATCTCCCTCGCTCAGAGTTAGCCATGGCATTTTGTTCCTATCTTGTCTTCATGTAAAAATAAATGGAAAGCTGAGGGTATTATGTTGTTCCAGCTAAGCAGGGCCATCCTCTTTCTCATGTCTCTGGGACAATTTTGTTTTTCTTCTTTTTTATGGGAGATGGTTTCATTCTGGGGAAGAGAGCTGCAGGGTCTGACCCATTTGGGTCACTATTGCAGCAGGGCTGAGGGGGAAAAAGGAGCAGATGGTGGTTTTTAATTGTGGGAGAGAAATTAGCTCAGGTTTCAGTACTAGTATGTTCAGGAAGGTATACTAATGCTGAATGGAACACTTTCTATGGCTCCTCTTTTGTCAGCCATTTCATGAACTCCTGCACTTGTGTGGAGACCTATTGGTTTCTGTGAGGTTCTGGGCAAGCGTAAGGGTCTGATCATATAAAACAACTTGCAGGATCAGGTCTAGGTGTGTAACAATTGACATTGATTCCCAGTTCACCTCAGGAAGAAAATATAAGGAAAGGTAATGTGCACAGCTGCCCGGGTCTCCTCTGCAGCATGTGCTGCATGCCTAGAATGCACTTACAAGAGCCCCATTGGAAAAGTCAATTAATCTCTCTGGGCCTGATTGTCATTTACACTAGAGTCCCTTCACACCACTCTGGCAGTGAAAAGGAGCCTTAAAATGTACATACATTTAATTTATGCTCACCTGGAAGCTGTATCACACTGCTAGAATGGTATGAAGAGGCCTTTGGGAAATGAGACTCAGGACTAGAGAAATTTCTCAAGCTCACACAATGTGACAGAATCAGGCAGTGAAACCAGATTTCCTAAATCACAGTCCTGACCACAACATAATTTACAAAAATAAATATTTGAGATATTAATTTCACATAATATTCATTCTAAATGTAGCCCCTTTTTCTGGTTAGCCAATCATTCACTGACATTCACCAATTTCTGTGAATGTAGTTATTCATTAGCATTCACAAAAGTGGTTTTGGTGAAAATATTTCACCCGATGTCTTCGTGAATTATTCACTTGAACTATTGATTATTCATGTCGTTAGTCAAATAAATTTGATGGTATTGTTTCTTCTCCTCACTTAGATGAGTGAACCTTTATATACACAAGAATAATAAGTAGAGCTGTTTAGAAAATAGAGTATTTTTTGGACTGAAAATATCTACTTTTCTGTGAAATTTCAGCTGAAAACTGAAAAATGGTGTTTGAAAACCAAATATTTTAATTCAAATAGGCACCATGGCACCTCATGGAAGTTGTAATATGGGTATCTTATGTTCCTATTCCCTCTTTGTGCTGTTTCATCTGACTAGACTACATCTCCCATTAACTACCACTTTATCCTTGGTAAGGGGTATGGGGTGTATGATAGGACTCCATAGCTATGTTGTATCATGGGAGTTGTAGTCCAGCCAAGCAGCCTGGTGCATGGCTTTTAGGTTTTTTATGAAATTTTTCATAGAAAGTAGACACTTTTTGCAAAAAAATATTGTGTTAAAACCCTGATTTTCCATCAAAAGACAGCTGACAGAAAATTTTCAAGCAGTCCTAATAATGAATGGACTTCTAGTATTAATTTTCAGAAAAATAGACATTCGTGCTAAAAGCTGAGATTTGCCACACTGAAACCTGGATAATTGTGAATATCTAATAATATGGCACCCATGATTCATAGCAAACAAAACCAAATAATTTTGGTTACTATGCAACTAGGTCTACTAAACATATCATACTTCCCTGTTTTTAATTTTCTAATGACTAATTATCTTTTCTATAGCCTCTGAAAACTAGTGAAATTGGACATCTATTTACATGGCTGTTTGTTTTCCTTCAAGAAAAATAAAAAACCTTGCTTCCTAGGTGAGATTCATATTTTTTCATGGCCATAATTTTCCATTTTCATGGCATTCACATAACTTGTAGGGGAGCTGGGAGGATCCTTCCAGGAGCACTCCCTTTTGGATGGACCCCTTCCCGTCCCCCTGGGGTCCTTCTCCTCGCCTACTCTAGCCAGTGTCATGGGTTGGGTTCTCTGCCTTCCCTGGTTCCCTTGGGAACTTCCTCCAGATTCCCAGAAGCAGGTCTACATCCCCTGAATATGTTGGAGATCTGCTCCCAATTCTGACCCAAGATAACAGGGTAGGCTACTACGAGGGGCTTTGTGTTCTCCCCTATGGTGATCTCTACCCAGGCACTGGGATAGGGTTTAATATCTCCATGAATGCATTGCAGGAAGATGATCTTCCCGGGGGTTCAGGGTTGGGGACCAAGTCATCCCAGACCAGACTTTGTCCACACCCAGTCTACTAGACCTATTACCTCGGTCTCATTTATTTGTACAGAAACTGTTACTTTTGCTGAGGTGCGCTTCCAGGCTCGACTTTCTGCCATTCATTCTTGCCTATAGCAGCACTCCATATAGGCCACTCCAAACAGGCCCCCATAGTTAGCCCTGGCACGGGTCAGGGGCTTGGCCCCCTCATCCTTTCTGGCCTCTGGTCAGGGAATTCCCTTGGAGACCCTGGGCTTTATGTTCAGGCTGAGGTTGGAGGGCATGGAGCTTGTCCCAGGCTCCCAGACCCAGGTTTGAGGTCTGGCTTGTCACCCTGGGGAGCACACTGTCTTGTTTCTGTCTCCTCTGCTGGCTTCCCCCTTCAGTTGAGGGATCCCTTTGGAGTCAAGCTATGGCTCGGAAGCAGAAGTTAAAGCCATCTCAGCTTCCAGATAGTTTTCCATCAATCTCACAGTGTCAGTAAGTGATTCTGGTCAGTGTCTGAGCACCCAGTCCCTACCCGCTTTCGGGAGGATTTCGGCAAACTGGTCCACCAGGACGAGTTCAGCCACCTCTACTCTGGTCCACCTTTCTGGCATTAGCCACCTCCAACATAGGGCTCACAGTTTCTGGGCAACAACTTGGGGTCAGGCCCCTTGAGGGTACCTCTCCCCCCGGAACCTCTGGGGAAGGTCTCCTTAGTGATGTTGAGGTAGTCCAAAATGGCCACTTTGATCTGGAGGTCTTGGCCAGTCTCTGCATCCAGTCCTCGGTATGCGGCCTGCATTGGCCCTGTCAGGTAGGTTGCCAGTGGAATGATCCCACTGGTCAGGAGACCATTGAGCAGCCATTGCCACCTGCTCAAATGTTGTCAGAAATGCCTTGGGGTCATCCTCAGAACCCACTTTTGTGAGCTTCACAGATACAGTCAGGGCTCCTGGGCTTGGGCACCGGTATCCTGATGGAGAATCTCTGGGAGACTCTGGGGCTGTATCAATGCCACAACTTGTTGTTCCTATTGTTGGGCCCCTAAGTCCTGTACCAGCTGCTGCTGCTGGGTGGCCATTTACTGAAGGAGCTGTTGCTGACGCTGCACCATGTGCTGCGGCTACTGATTCTCAGTCATCCATTTCAGCAACTATTCTAACTCCATTGTTGCTGGCCAACCAGCCCACACTGTTCTAAATCAAGGTGTTTGGCCACCTACATCAGTCAGTCCTCCCCTTCTCTCAGAGGTCAGGCGTTCTCCGCTAATTTGTAATGGTCCTCACCTGGTGTCTGGTTGGGAAGTGTGACATAGTGGTCACGGCCACAACCCTGGACTGCCAAGGGGGTTGTGGGGAGGGGAGTCAAGGCCATTCCACTCCACTGGGGCTCTTTTGGGCAGTGGTGTCAGAGCCTTTTGGCTTCCCTCTGCTCTGCTCTACTACAGTTGTGGGCTGCAGGTGTGCTCACCTCCAGCTCTGCCACCCAAATGAGCTAATACCCTGTCTTTTAATTCCTCCAGCAGATGGAGCATTTGCTGCAGGTGTGGCAGGGCGGGGCTGGCTGAGCCCAAAATGATCCCTGAACCCCTTGTTGCTCAGTGTGGGGTTTGTACACCCCATCAAAAGCATATTTATACAATATATTGCATCACAGGAGGTCCCAGAGTGATTCATAGACTAATAAATATGTATTCCCAGTTGTAATGATAGATTTTCCATCTGAAAAATGCAGCAATTATGATACCGAAACTTAAGTGGAAATTTAGCAAGAAAGGTTCCCAAATTAGACACGGTGTAATCTACCAGCTATCGTGTATATACATCAGTGATCTCTACTAGATGGAATGTCAGATATGCTCAAGTATTTACTTTGTTACCATCTGGGAGCTAGCCAATACAGATCCCCTAATACAGATCTATTATTCCCCTAATATTATCCACTAAATCCCCCTAATATTATCACCAATGACAGAGATTTTCCTGTAGTTTAAGTGGCAGGGTCTTGAATTTTCAAGCAGAAGGTCCTGAATTCTAGCCATTCTGACTTTGGTGTCCATGTGACTATGGTATGCTGACACAAATTTTAATTGAAGCGTGTTATCTAACTGTTAAACCAGAACAGCAAAGATAAGATCCCTGCTTTTATAAAAAGTGCCATGGGATCCTTAATCATTGCTAGTGGCCCGGACCTAGGTTTTACATTTCATCAAAAAGATTGATAATGTTGGGGGTGCATTCACAGACTAGTAGTATACTGTATTGATTGAACCACCAGTGCTTTCAGTAGTTAATGAATCCAAGTTAGCATTTACTGGCTTATAAAAGAGAGACACAATAACGTTGCGTATATAATTGTTTTGTAAATTAAATGTTGCTGACAAATAGATAAATTGGAATTATCTTCATTAATACAGCAGAGGTTATTGCAAGTTATATTAACAAAGTTCAACAAACTGCCTTTCATGTCACTGGGATGTCCATAAAAACAAATTAGTCTGGGGAGATATAAAATGCTTAGGGAAATTCAAACCCATATAATTGTACTGGATTGTCAAGCAAACTGATAGGCTTGTTCAAAAGATTAACAGTTACATAGGTTTAGAATATCCCCAAAGAGTCTCACATACCTATAATTTAAAAAATAATTTCTTTAGATTGACCACAACATTAACTCAGACGCCACCTCTTAGCTGAGACAGATTATTCTTCTTAGTTTATTTCTGTTTGAGAGTGAGATCACACATCTTTGCTTTTAACCACACTTTATGTGACCACAGATATATAGCATAACCAAAGGAAAAGACATTTGATTGCATTGGACTTGTTAACAAAACTCAGTGAACCTTCTGTGAGAGACGTGATTCAGTCATTGGCACTACTGGTTAGGTTGTACCAGTACAAATTTTCCGATGGAGAATGTTTTGGCTTCTGAATGGCTTATTTTACTTTTCCTCAATCTTTTGCTAAACTACAACCTTGACCTTGATTGGTGGTATCCCATTCCTCTTTGTCACTAAATATGGGTATTGCTATACCAGATCTCACTATAGGGGAATTTAAAACAAGTCTTGAAAATCTTCCTGACCTATGAGAAAAGACTAACCCTTTTTCATTCTAATTTATCAGCTTTTAGGTTTTATAGCTACCATTGAATAAGGAAACACTAGATTCAAACTACCCATGATTATTGTTGTATTTGAACTTATCCATGTTACTTAAGTATATGTGGGTCAAGTGCTGAGCATGATAATATAGCCAAAATATGAGCTGGACGATTTTAGCCAAACAATGGGAACATCTCAAAAACAGTGTTCAAGGTCCCATGTGCTGCACTTGAATACTTTTTAATATACCTTCCCCAGATAGTTGCTAGCTTTGAGGGGTTTTATCCTACACTACCGCACAGAATGATAATTTGAAGAATGATATGATAAGCTTGGATAATGCTGCTTGGTTCATGTATCAACACATGTGGGGGAGCTGTATGAGTATGGTGTCACTAACAAAAAATATTTACAATGACCTACACAGGTGGACATTATTACCATTTACAGTGACTGGTAGAATTCAAGGACATAAAATGAATGCCCTGCACAGGGTCTTGTATCCTTTTTTTCCCTGATTCCCTTTACATCCCACAAAACTTTCGTCGAGAAATTAAAAGTTATTCAAGATGCCTATGGTCAAATTGGAACCAAGTAACAAAATGGAATAGGTGGAGGCCTGGCAGCACCAGATTTCAAGAAATACTATAGGGTGGCACAAATCAGACTGGTACTAGAATGGAACTCTAATGGAGAGAATCCTTCGTGGAGACAGATAGAATAGAAACTCATTATATAATTGTGTGCTAGACTCATGTTCCAAAATTCTGACTCCTATGGAACATCACCTGTTATAAAAAAAGTGCATGTACTTGGCATATATGTGGCACTTGCTCCAACAAAAAGAGATGATCTCAGTAATATCAAAATTACAAATAGTGGTTTTGCATCCAGGATAAATCTAGGATAATTTAGATGTTGGAGCAAATATCACTATGCTAAGTGAAAGGGTTTCTTCAGTGATGTAGGAGATATATATTTAAAAAAAGAAGAATGTGCAATAGGAGTTTATACACATTGCTTACTTTATTAAAAACACTTTTGGAAAAGAAAGAAAGAAAGAAAGCTACTTACATTAGAAAATGTCAAGGGTTTGAAGCTTCAACAATCAAGATTATGTCTAACGTATAATTCAATGACTATATTTATGTGTACAGTTTGGTGAGACTGATATTGGAATACTGCTTACAGTTCTGCTACCAACATTTTTAAAAGGATGTTGAAAAATTGGATGGGTGAAGAAAAGAGTCCAAAGTGATTGGAGGCCTACAGAAAAAGCTGTACAGGGAAAGAGTCAAAGAGCACAATCTGTATAGCTTATCAAGAAAATGAAGAGGTAATTTGATTATAGTGTATAAGCGTCTTCCTGGAGAGAAAATATTGAGTACTAAACAGCTCTTTACTTTAGTGGAGAAAGTCACACTGCATAGCAGGAAGCTGAAGTCAGACCAATTCAAGTTAGAAATTAGACACCATTTTTTTAAGTGAGGGTAATTAACCATTGGAACAAACTACCAAGGGAAGTGGTGGATTCTTCATATTTTATTGTCTTCCAATCAAGACTGGATGCCTTTCTGGAAGACATACTTTAGGAGTTGTTTGGGGTAGGTACACTCCATCCCGTGTGCCGGGTCATGTATTGTGAGAAGAAGGGAAAAAACTGTATAGCTGCCAGTTAGGTCCTATGTTCATGACCCTATAAAATGTGGCAGTAATGCCTAGTGGCCAGAGTCAATAAAGTGCCCCTTCCTCTCAGGGCAGTGTTGCCTAATGGCTGGAGTCAGTAAAGAGGCCCTTCGACTCAGGACAGCATAGTCTAATGGCTAGAGTCGATAAGGGCACCCAGTTCCAGGGTACCATGTGGCTTATTGGCTTGTTGGGGAAGTGGAGCATCACCTAGGGGTTATGTGGTGCCCAGGATAGGTGGACTTGGGCCCGCCTTGCTCCTCCAGGTCCCAGCCCAGGACTCTCTTGGTGGTGGAGGTCCTTACCACTGAGTCAGCAGGGATCCTCCCAAAACACATTGGCTGTTCCCTGGTTCACTCACTGGAGAAAAGTCTAAGTCCCCTGGGCTGCTTCTTACCCCTTCTCCTTCAGCAATGCTCCACAGTTCCCACTGGTCTCTGGAGTCCTCAAGTTGCATAGCTCCTGATGGTGTTGTCTCTTCTCTGGGCTCATCAGGCAACCTGGAGTCCGTCTGCAGCTCTGCATGCCAGGGCTCTGTAGTCAGGGCCTGTAGCAGCTCCCTGGAGAGAGCCTACAGTCGACATCCTCCCCCTTCAGCAGCCTGTCCAGACTGAGTTAGGATGCTGCTTCCTTTTATACTCTGCCTTCAGGCTGAGCATACCCAACAGAGTTGGAGGGGCGGGTCTTCATCAGCTTGCAAAGCACAGTTAACCCTTTTGGGTCTGGGGTGGGGTAGGTACACCCCATCACAGGGTTCAATACAGGGATAACTGGGTAAAATTTCATGGCCTGTGATATACAAGATGTTAGACTATATAATCTACTGGTCCCTTCTGTCCTTAAACTCTTTAAATTTATGATTACAGAAGAAACTGCAAAAAGCTATTCAGTACCGGAGTGTAGACATTAAATATGGAATAACTACTAAAGAATGGAATGAGATAATGCAGTCAATAAATATTGGCTACAGTAATAACCAGATAGTGCAAGTTTAGTATTATCTGTTTCACCAAATGTTGTTTCTCCATCTCCTTATAATATATAACATTTTCCTAGCTGTCTGCATGAAATACAAAACCACCAAGCTCTCTTCTATACACAATATGGGAATTCTGGATGGTAAAATATTTTACCTTAAAAAAATTAAAAACCAGTCCAACAAACAAACAAGCAAACAACCTTGAGATAGAACTGTAATGAGATTTAGTCATATATTAGGAATTGGTCTGTTATTGGTACTTATTTTTGCTCTTGCTAGCAAACAAATAATCCTAAATCAGTGGATCCAAGCAACAGCTCCTACCATAGATTATTAGAAAAAAACTATCAAAAGAGTACCTAATAATGGAAGACTTAACATATTTTGTAAGAACAGTACTAGACATTCACAAAAATTGGGTAAGAGTAATAGCAGACCTTGCACAGAAAACAGTGCAACAGAAGTACTTAAATCATGAAGTTGCTTTGATATGGATACAATAATCACATACTTATGGGAACAATAGATAGTCAAGATGGACATACATAAAGGACAACAATTGAATGACATGCCCCCCTTCCTCTAATTTTTCATACTTTCTATCTCGTCTGATTCTTCTCTTTCCTCAACCCAGAAAATGTTCAGTTTTCCAATAAAAGCTTTAAGTTAATATGCAAGGTTAAATTTACATATACCAAGTTTAAATAATTTGAAAAAAGAGAATGATAAGAATGTATAATATGCTGCAAAATAATAATTTTGTAATGAGGTATGTACTGATATGTGTCTAGGCACTGTAATTGAAATGTTTTACTTTAAACAACCTGAATTAGCCATAAATATATCCTTTCCAAACCTCTCTGATTTCTTTTAGTCCTTACTGTTACTGTAATTACTAAAACTCTCTTAAATTTCCTTTATATTCCATTTTCAAATGCTCTACCCTTAAGGGGGCTACGACCAGAAGACCCAAAATACCTTTAGGGAATGTGGTTCACACAGTATTTCCAGATGTGTGGTCGATAGAAAGTATTTGAAATGTCACCAGGCTACTTCTCTTATTACTGTCAGCCTATGAATAGACTCAATAGATTTTTAAAAAGGTATGAGAGGTGATCCTGAGATTCATAGACCCGTGAGCCTTACTACAGTTGCAGGCAAACCTGTTGAAATTAGGATTAAAAATAGAATTATATAACATGTGATACTGTACAGACAAACCAACTTGGTTTCTGTAAAAGCAATCTGGATGACATTCATCTAGTAGGATTCATGGAATTTGTCTACAAATTACACAACAAAGGAGAACTGGTTGATATATTTTTAGATTTTCAAAAAGCCTTGGATGACAGATCTTCACAAAAGACTACTAAGTAGGTAACTAAGTAGGCATGGAGTGAGAGTTAAAGTACTGTCATGGATTAGAAACTGGCAAGGAGAAAAAAATTCAGAGAGTAGGAATAAGCAATCAGTTTTATTTTGACAAAAGCTAACAGTGAAGTGCCATGAGGTTCTGTATTAGGACTGTGTTGTTTGATTTATTTTATAAGTGAATTGGTAAAGGGGGTGAGCAGTAAGGTCACAGTTTGAAGAAAAAAACTAAATAATGGGTTTATCAATAAAATAGTAGGCTATGAGGAGCTTCTGAGGCACCTAACTAAGCTAGGTAGCTAGGCAGCATGATGGCAGATGAAACTCAGTATTGACAAATGGAAGGCGTAATATAAATGCATAAAGCTAAGTTCTAAATGTTGCCCCTTGGAAAAAAGGCCTGGGAATCACTGCAGACTTATCACTGAAGAATTCTGCTCAATGTACAGTAAAAAAATAAATAAACCAATACTAGGATTATAAATAATGGGACAGAAATATTATAATGTCATTGTATAAATTGATGGCAATCAGAGGTTAGGGACACACAGAGTATGGAGTTACATCCCTCAACATCTTGGCTAATAGCCATTGATGACCTACCCTCCATGAACTTATCTAAGTCTTTTTTGAACCCTGTTATAGTTTTGCCCTTCACAACATCCCCTAGCAATAAGTTCTACAGGTTGACTGAGTTGTGTGAAGAAATACTTCCTTTTGTTTGCTTTAAACCTGCTGCCTATTAATTTCATTGGGTGACCCCTTGTTCTTGTGTTATATGAAGGAGTACATGACACTTCCTTATGTACTTTCTCCACAGTAGTTGCAATTTTATAGACCTCTATCATATTCTCTCTTAGTCATCTCTTTCCCAAGCTGAAAAGTCCCAGTCTTATTAATCTCTCCACATGCAGAAGCTATTCCATAAACATTCATTTTTGTTGCCCTTCTCTGTATCGTTTCCATTCTAGTGTCTCTGTTTTGAGATGGGAAGACCAGATCTGCCTGCAGCATTCAATGTGTGGGCATGTCATTGATTTACGCAGTGGCATTACGATATTTTCTGTCTCATTATCTATCCTTTTCCTACTGGTTCTGAACATTCTGTTAGCTTTTTTGACTGCCGTTGCAATTGAGAAGATGTTTTCAGAGAACTATCCACAGTGACTCCAAGCTCTGTTTTGTGTGTGGTAGCAGCTAAGCTAGACTCCATCCTTTTGTATGTATAGCTGGTATTATGTTTTCCAATGTGTATTACTTCATATTTATCAACATTGAATTTCCTCTGCCATTTTGTTGCCCAGTCAACCAGTTTAGTGAGAGCCCTTTTTAATTCTTTGCAGTCATCTTTGGACTTAAATATCTTGAGTGATTTTGTATTGTCTGCAGATTTTTCCATCTTACAGTTTACCCCTTTTTCCAGATCATTTATGAATATGTTGAACAGCACTTGACCCAGTACAGATCCCTGGGTGGGCACCACTATTTACTTCTCTCCACTGTGAGTACTGATAATTTATTCCTACCCTTTGTTTCCTGTCTTTAAACCAGTTGCTGATCCATAGGAGAACCTTCCCTCTTGTCCCATGGCTGCCTACTTTGCTTAAGAGCCTTTGGTGAGGATCCTTGTCAAAGGTTTTCTGAAAGTCCAGGTATGCTATATCCACTGGATCCCTTTTGTCCACGTTTGTTGACCCCCTCAAGGAATTCTAACAGACTGATGAGGCATGATTTCCCTTTACCAAAGCCATATTGACTCTTCCCCAACAAATTGTGTACATCTATGTGTCTGATAATTCTGTTCTTTACTGTAGTTTCAACCAATTTGCCAGGTACTGAAGTTAGTTTTACCATCCTGTAATTGCTAGGATCATCTCTGGAGTTTTTTTTAAAGAATTGGCATTATGTTAGCTACTCTCCAGTCATTTGGTACAGCAGCTGATTTAAGTGATAGGTTACATACCAAATTAGTAGTTCTGCAATTTCATATTTGAGTTCCTTCAGAACTCTTGGATGAATAACATTTGGTCCTGGTGACTTACTACTGTTTAATTTATTGATTTGTTCCAAAACCTTCTCTAGTCACATCTCAATCTGGGACAGTTCCTCAGATTTGTCACCTAAGAAGAATTGCTGAGGTGTGAGAATTTCCCTCACATCCTATGCTTTGAAGACAGATGCAACGAATTCATGTAACTTCTCTTGCACCTTATAGACTACAGATGTTTGGAGCATGGAGCTTCGTGGTTAATACCACTTCGTTGACGACAGGGGTATTAACCACGAACATGCTCCAAAACATCTGTTAGTCTATAAGGTGCCACAGGACTCTTTGCTGCTTTTACAGATCCAGACTAACATGGCTACCACTCTGATACTCAGTCATGCAGTGACCCCTATGAGTGTTTGCCAGGCTTCCTGCTTTTGATGTACTTAATTTTTTTTTGCTTTTAGTTTTTGAGTCTTCAGCTAGTTGCTTTTCAAATTCTTTTTTGGCCTGACTAATTATACTTTTACACTTGACTTGCCGGAGTTTATGGTTCTTTCTATTTCGCTCTGTAGGATTTAACTTGCAATTTTTAAAGGATGCCTTTTTGCTTCTAATTGCTTCTTTTTGTTGTTTGGCTGTCATGACACTTTTTTGGTCCTCTTACTATGTTTCTTTTAATTTGGGGGTATACATTCAATTTGAACCTCTATGGTGTTTTTAAAAAGTTTTCATGCAGCTTGAAGGAATTTCACTTTTGTGACTATATCTTTTAATTTCCGTTTAACTAACTATCTCATTTTTGTGTACTTCCTGAAGTTAAAGGCTACTGTGGTGGGTTTGTTTGGTGTTTTCCCCTATAAAGATGTTAAATTTAATTATATGATGGTTGCTATTACCAAGTAGTTCAACTATATTCACCTCTTGGACTAGATCCTGTGCTTCACTTATGACTAAATCAAGAATTGCCTCTCCTCTTGTGGGATCTGGGACTAGCTGCACCAACAAGCAGTCATTTATGATGTTAAGAAACTTTTAGCTCTGCATCCTATTCTGAGGTGACATGTTCCCAGTCAACGCGGGGATTACTGAAATTAACCATTATTATTGAGATTTCTATTGTTATAATCTCTCCGGAGCATTTCATAATCAACATCACTGTCTTGGTCAGGTGATCAGTGGTATATCCCTACTGACAGAGTCTTATTATTCAGGCATGGAATTTCTATCCATAGAGATTCCAAGGTAAAGTTTTATTCATTAAAGATTTTTACTATATTTGACTCTATGCTTTCTTTCACATATAGCGTCACTCCTCCACCAGCATGATCTACTTTTTCATTCCTATATATTTTGTACCACAGTATTACCATGTCTCATTGATTATCATCATTCCACCAAGTTTCTGTGATGCCTGTTATATCAATAGTCTCATTTAATATCAGGCACGGAAGTTCACCCATCTTAGAATCTAGACTTCCAGCATTTGTATACGAGTACTTAGAAAATTAGTTGCTTTTTAGCTGTTTTCCATTATGTGATGTAATTGAATGGGACTCTTTTTCAATTGATGGTTTCTTTTCAGTTCCTACCTGTACTTTATCAACGTCCATTCTCTCCTCCTTACTAGGATAGAGAGAATCCCCATTAATATATCCTCTCCTAAGGGATGTCTCTGTCTGAACCGTGTGTGTCTCTGCACCTGTCAGATTTTCCCCAGCCCTTAGTTTAAAAACTCCTCTACAGCCCTTTTAATTTCACATGCCAGGAATCTGGTTCCATTTCAGTTTAGATGAAGCACATCCTTCCTGTACAAGTTCCTCATTTCCCAAAAGGTTCCCCAGTTCCTAATTAATCTAACCCCTCTCCTCTCTACACCATTTTCTCATCCATTCATTGAGACTCTGCAGTTCTGCCTGTATCACTGTCCCTGTGCATGGTTCTGGAAGCATTTCAGAGAATGCTAATATATAGGTCCTGGACGTCAATCTCTTACCTAGCAGCCTAAATTTGGCCTCTAGGACCCCATGCCTATCTTTCCCTAGGTCAATGGTACTTACATGTACCATGACCGCTGGCTCCTTCCCAGCACTGCATATAAGCCTGTCTAGATGTCTTGAGAAATCCGCAAAAGATACAGAAGAACATCCATTTTCTTTTGGCTAGTGATGGGTGATGGAAATAATTAGGGGCGTGGGAGTACTTTCATATGAAGAAAGATTGAAAAGATTGTAACTGTTGACTTTAGAGAGGAATTGAATAAGAAGGGACATGTATAATGGAGATATGAAAAATAATACAAAAAGTAGACAGGATGATCCTGTTGGGACATTCAGTGAAAGGCACCTCATTTTCACATGGTGAAAGATACCTCAAACATATTTAACCTGTGTAACTGCAACAAACCTTTCAGGCCAAGAGCTTAGTAGGAGTCAAAAAGTATGAGAAAAGAAAAATGCCCACAGTTATACTAGTGAGTATCAATAGGCTAACCTCTGAGTCACAGGGAGGGAAGAAACTTCCTCTATGGGCTGGTGTGACAGAGCGCTAGGAGTCTAGAGTTGGTCGCTAAGGTATTAGTTATATAACTCCTGGAATGGATTTAACTGGCAGAATGGATGCTCAATGGCAGGAGGCTGATGAGCTAATGAGAGCAATCAACCCACTGGCTGGGAATAGTTAAAGGACAAGAAGGAATTGCAAGGGGGAAGTATGGCAGGGACTAGGGGCTAGAAGATCGCAGAATGGTGAGTCCTCTCTCTCCCCAGAGTGTGTGCTCAGGGAGAAGTTGGCTTCCATTTATACGGTGATGCACAAAACTGTACTGATGAATTGGTGGAGGGGACCTAGTACCTAAACTGGAAATTCCGGCTTTTTTGTGGTGGTGCAAAGGATGGAGAAGGTAGCCTTGTTACAGTAGGTTATTCCATGACTGTCTACTAAAGTCCACTGAGTCTCTGATATTGACCACTGACAGAGACAGGAGACTGCAAAGACGGACCACTTGTGTGATCCGGGATGACAATTCCATGTTTCAGTCATTTTGATGAGCTTCAGAGAAGCATTCAAAATCTTAGTTACTTATTTGAGCAAAACTCAAACTTCAACTCCAACCTCAAACTGAAAATATTTAAAAAACTAACAGTGAAGTGTCCTTAGGCTCTGTACCAGGACCTTGTTGTTTGATATATATTATGAGTGATTCTTTAATATTGGTATTAGAATAACAGCACACAACACTCTCTAGTTGGGATGAAAGTCCATTGTGCTAGGTAACATATATGAAGATGTGGTCCCTGCACCAAGCAGCTTCCAATCCAAAAGTTTTGAAGCATTGCCTTGCAATGGGAGTTGGGCACCTACTTTGAAAAATTCCCCCCTAAACTTCATGTTGCTGTGGTTCTTTTTTTATCCATTCCTCTTCACACATAGGAATCTGCACTTTCCATGATGAAGGGCAGAGAAAACTTGGAGATGGGAATTACAACACATTGGGATAGATTTGTTCCTGACCAGAACTTTTCTGGTCATAGGAAAGAGGGCAAAGAGTAGGAAGCCGAATGTGGCTTTCACATTCTGAGGTTGGTTTGCACATGAACCAGCCCCAGTAAAACCTAAAGCAGCTGCAAAGCGGCTCTAACTTATGGCAATTGGGAGTAGGTTTAGTGGAGTTTCCCTCTGCTCTTCCCCCCTCCATTTACAACATGCCCCTTACACTGGAGATGGGGTTATGTGATGCAGGACCCAGCTGCGGCATCATTCTGCCAGCAGAGGAATTCTCTTCTGGCCCCTTGCATGCAGAATCCATGCATTTTACACTGCCTCAGTGGCACAAAAGGGCCGAATCTCAATAGAGAATTTGGCCTCCTTTCTAGTAGCTCAAGCACACGTATGTGATTAGAATTCCAGTGACTGTTTCCAGCCAAAGTTAGATGCGTTTTTCTCTTCATCTAAATCTAAAAATGTGGAAAACATCTTCAGATATGTTATGCTATTTTACTTTTGTTTCATAAAATTTGCATTGCTTGGATTTGTGTACCAGCAGATAATGAGGCAACATAACGCAATATATGATAGCAATAACACTGGAGTTATGTGAGAGTCATTTATCTTTCTGTTTCCATTCTGCCTGTGAGAATCTGAAAATCACTACCATTCCAATTTGAATAAATATTTTGGTGGGAGACATTTGTTGGAATATAAAGGACTTTTTCTTTGGAGAAAACACAGTAACTATATATTTCCATAAACAAAACAAGCAAAACCAAAACAGTAAAACTATTTCCCCACCTTTATTTCCTCCCTGCTCCCTCCCCCCCACACACTGTTCCTCACACCTTCTTGTCAATTGCTAGGAATAGGCCATTTTGATTACCACTACAAAAAGTTTTTTTCTCTCCTGCTGGTAGTAGGTCACCTTAACTGATCACTCTCATTATAGTGTGTATGGTAACACCCATTGTTTCATATTCTCTATGTATGTATATATATCTTCCTATTGTATTTTCCACTGCATCCATCCGATGAAGTGGGTTTTAGCCCACAAAAGCTTATACTCAAATAAATGTGTTAGTCTCTAAGGTGCCACAAGTACTCCTATTCTTTTTGCAGATACAGACTAACACGGCTGCTACTGTGAAACCCAAACAGTGTGGCAGAGGTATGGCTGACCCCATGGTCCCAGTTATTAATTATCTGGTTTGTTGTTGAACCGGAACTCTTAATTGCAATACGATTCCCACCCACCTAAAACCTTGCTCACAAACCCCATTAGACTCAGGGAGGGTCAAATGGATTCCAGTAAGTGGCTCTCCTCAGCCTTCCAGTTCCAGTCCCTTGAAGCCCAAAACATGGAGGCCTGCTGTGATCTGTGGCTGCCTGACCTCGTTCTGTGAAGTAAGCTCCATCAACGTTGCTGTGGCCAATCAGTCCTTGCAACTCAACTCTGCTGCTGCCGGACAGGTCTCGCAAACTTAATTTTGCTGCCTCAGATAGGCCCCTGTGAACTCAGTTCTGAGAACCCTGGGTCTGCTCCAGTGAAATCAGCTTTTTATGGGATCCAGAATCTTGGGCATCAGAAAACCAAAGCAAGGTAGGACTTCTGCACAGAGTCCCTGCTCTTTCCAATACAGCTCCAATACTCGCTCAGACAGAGCCCCTCATCTACTTTGTCGTACCCACCAGAATTCACAACCTGTCAGCTCTAGGTGATGCACTCACTACAGGCTATATCTTGCACAGTTCATGTGCCCTTTTATCAATACGGTTACATTGACAAAATATGATTCATCAGACGGCACTATGCAGCACAGCCCACCATGGGGAAGTAGGAGTAAACAAAATGATAATTTATGTAAATAAAATCCGACAGAGCTTGTTTTTCACCTATGGGGGAAGCAAAGCATTTCCTTTCCATTCACGCCTTCTAGCTCTGGGACTAGCCAGCCAACCATATAAAACATGTTCCACTGGTGGGCAAAAATGGTGAAGAAAGAAACCAAAGAAAATCACCCTGCAGTCTTATGAAAGAAGCAAAAATTTTTATTTATCACTGTCATGTCTGTGTTTAGTTCACTTGAAAGGTAAAGGACGACCTACTTTGTGCCTTGAGGCGTTTAGCTCTGATAAGGTAAGAAAGTTTGTGCTGAGTCAAGAGTATGTGCTGCAGGAAGTGTTGCTGAGATTCTTGACATTTTTCTTACCGAATCCATTCTGGATCCATGTCCCAACATGAGGTGCTTTCTCTTAGATGAAATGTAAAGTAGAAATCCTGACGATTTGCTCTTATTAAAGATCTGATTTTACATATCTTCAGAGAAGAGGATGTTAATTCTGATCTTCTTATTAAATTCTAACTCAGGTAATTAAATCACCCTGGAAGTAAGCTTAATTAGAATGAGTCGATATCTCTCCATCTCTGCAGAAAAGACAGGTCACTATCACACAAACCACCATCATGGTAGACACAAATTGGTCCTCTTATCAGACAATTATAGCACAGAGGGCAAAGCATGGACAGATATGGAAAGGAAACTGAACTCTCTTCTCCTCACTAGAGGTGGACTCTTCAGGTCAGGGTATGGAGTGGCAGAGTTTTGATTTCTTGCTCTACAGGTGCCCAGGCTGTATCACTAAAAATCAGAGGGCTTCCATTTTTGGAAAAGCTAAGCCAGGATGGACCCCCCATGAGCAATAAGAGCCAAGTTCATGGCCCAGAGCTCAGCTCGACTATCTGGGCTATGCATCTGTTTAGGTTTGATAATGTCACTCATCATCTTGCTAACTGGACACCTTTCACAAAGTAAATGTGATGACTGGATGGTAAGCAGATGTGTTGGAGGGACAGAGGGAGGAGGGCATCTTGTGATTGCAGTGGCAAGGCTGCTTGACAGATACTACTTCAGCCCAAAAGCTCAAATAACCCCGTGTGCTTGAATACTGCCTTTCCTCTATGGGGAAAGAGACAAAGGATTTGCATTGTAGTAGCTCCACTCCGACCTATCTGTTTACTCCTATGGGGTGTGCAAGAAGCCTCTGCCAAGCAGATCTCTGTTTTTATTTCTATATTATTTATAACCTCAGACATTGCGCCTCTACTTGAACATGCCCAGTCTGGGGGGAGCCCTGCACCATGTGATATGGTGTCTGGATTTGTCCCTACAGCCAATTTTAATTAAAATAATTACTGCGTTGACCTCTTCCATTGCTTTTTCCAACCTGACTGCTGGTCTTTTATGCTAACTCCAACTGAGCACATCAGTATAGGAAAACATCAGGTTGCTTGATATCATTTCAGGGAGTCTAGGATTCTAGCTCAATGGGAGAATATCAGGAAGCTCACAGATCTGGATGGACTGATTCCGTCAAATCTAAACCTCTTGCAAACATCTCATTGCAGCTCCACTTTCTTATGAGAGCCATACTTTACCAGCTCTTAGCAATGGTTCAGCCTTATAAAGCTATAATTAAACTGTCTTACTAATGGACAGTTAATAATTTAAAAGGAAACAAACCACTAATGTCATGTCCCTTTATTATTCAGTACATGCATTGATGGTTTGTATTAAATTGGTTGCTTATTAAGACTATGAGTATCTGAACAATCCCACTACATTTTCTCAGATAACATAACATGATACAATGTGGTTAAAGCAGAGTGACAGGAGGAGCTGCAGAGTGAATGCAAATGCTGCATTATTCCATGCCATTAAAATGTCCACAAATCTGGGGAGTCAGATATCGCTTTGCATTTGGAAAAGATTCAGCAAGACAACGTGGTTCAGAACTAATTTCCAAACAGTAGCTCATCACTCACAAGGCATGCTTAGTCACCTGGGGTGTGATCCTGCTGGGCATCAATTACAATGAGAGCTTTGCCCTAAGAAAAGAAGGCAGATCACATCTAGAGTAACTGGGGAAAAAAGTCAAAGACAAATAGAAAAATCTAGCTTATGGCCCCCATCCCATAGTGTCTTAGCACCTCACAATCTTTAATGTATCTATCCTCATAAGCCCCCAGCTATTATCTCCATTTTACAGATGGGAAACTGAGGCATAGATGGACTAAGTGACTTCCCAAGCTCATATAAGAAAAACAATAATTGAACCTAGGTTTTCTCTCATCCAAGCTTGCGGTCTCAATTCTGGACCATCTGTCTTCTCCTAGGAAAGACATTCTAGTGTCTGTCAGGTTGGAAGGAATCAGGGTGCTGGAACAATTTGCATAGTGGGAGTGCTGAGACCCATTGAACCAAACTGTAAACCCTGAATCTAATGGAAACAACTTCAAGCTTGGCATTCCTAGTTCCAGCACCTATGGAAGGAATTTTTTAGTAGGACACAGGCAATGTGGCATATTCCAGGTGGTTTTAGTCATCATCTAGTCCATTAT
Source organism: Chelonoidis abingdonii (assembly GCF_003597395.2). Taxonomy (NCBI): domain Eukaryota; kingdom Metazoa; phylum Chordata; order Testudines; family Testudinidae; genus Chelonoidis; species Chelonoidis abingdonii. Next base: position 20,188,663 of record NC_133771.1, read on the forward strand.
TGCAAGGGCAGCAGGATAAGTCTCAATGTCCCTAAAACATCCTGAAAAGAGCAGATTCATATTTGTACTGATTTCCTCACCTCCATTGACAGCCTTCCATTTTCCTATCTTTTCTGATAGTAATAACGTGAAGGAAAGCAGTTTTATTTAACCAAAAGATTCCATTGCAGCCTGAGACCAGCAAAATTAAGTTTGCAAGACCTGACCAGCAGCAACAGAGTTGAGTTGCAAGGGCTGACTGGCCACAGCAAAGTTGATGGAGCTAACTTCACAGAACGAGGTCAGGCAGCCACAGATCACAGCAGGCCTCCATGTTGTGGGCTTCAAGGGACTGGAACTGGAAGGCTGAGGAGAGCCACTTACTGGAATCCATTTGACCCTCCCTGAGTCTAATGGGATTTGTGAGCAAGGTTTTGGGTGGGTGGAAATCGTATTGCAATTAAGAGTTCCAGTTCATCAACAAACCAGATAATTAATAACTGGGACCATGGGGTCAGCCATACCTCTGCCACACTGTTTGGGTTTCAGAGTGCAGCCGTGTTAGCAGCCGTGTTAGTCTGTATCTGCAAAAAGAGACTCTTCTCTTTTTTGATTAATTGTAATAATTTATTGTTGCCCTTTTTCTTAGAACATTCCTTCCTGTTTTTAACACACAGTTGCCATGTCTCCTCTTGACCATTTGCACTGGCATAGTTTTTCTTCCTCAAGACATCACTTACCTCACATTTGGTAATCCATCCTTCTTCTCCTCAATGAGAAATATATTTAACATCTAATTTAACATCTTGCATTTTCATAATGGGGACCAGTTGACTAAGTTGTTAATGGTGAGGGACTTTCATTGCAGAGTGATCACATCCCTTCCTTTCTAAACAAATTGACTTTTTCTTCTTTTTTGATTTGTTTGGCAAAGGAATGGTCTGTTCTTATCTTGCAGCAGTTCTCTCTCTTACAAAGCCTCATTGCTCTGTTTTAAATATAGTTGGTGGCCTGACCCTTTTGTTTACACCCCTGTCTTTGATTCCTTTTAAATTGAGTGTGAACTCTCAGGGAGGTAAAACTTATCAGGTACTATTTTATTTATTAGCATTGATTTTGCAAATCACCTGATGCAGTAAACAGACTCAACAGACAATATAATATTGTAGCAACTCAGTAGTATCTTAGAGTCTGTCTTCCAATTCTTGCTGTTGTTCTGAGTAAAAGCAAGAAAAGTCAATAAGCAGCAACTGGTGCTCTTTACCTCTTCGCTCCTCTTCACATTGTTTTTTGGGAATGGAAAAATATTTTGGCTCCCTTCCCCCACAGATATAAGGACTTCTTTCTGCCATAATTACACCATTACACACAAAATCAGCCTGCAGTTTTAGGGGAGGGCTAGTGAGATGATTCTTTGAGTCATTCTGAAACATAACTGAGCCATTTTATAGAAAAGATGAGTGAGAGTATTGGTGACTCATCTTCAGGGCTTAATGGAAATTGAAGCTAATAGCAAACTTTAAAGGAAGGGAAGAAAATTAAGGCAGTATGGTACCAAGAATACCACTGTGCACTAATACAGGCCCATCCTTCCAAAGACTTCTTAGAACTTTATAAACATTATTAATTCCCCAGACCCAGGGGTGCTGGAACAATATGTATACTGGGGGTGCTGAGAGACTTTGAACCAAACTGTAAACCCTGTATCTAATGGAAACCACTTCAAGCCAAGGTGTGCCACAGCACCCCGACACCCATATTTCCAGCACCTATGCCCAAACCAGAACCTTCATTCAGAGTCCTAATGTCACATGCTGTGCATATAAGTGCTAGCCAACATGTCATCCTTTCATTTCCCTTGGATTCACTTACGATAAATCAAAGAAATCCTTTTCCATACTCCTTATTCCTTGTTCCTTCATTCAATTTGACCAAACTGGAGGTGGTAAGGAGTGGGATGGGAACTAGGGAATTTTTAAACCAGCTTGTCAATTAAGTTATGCCATCATTGTCCTCAGAGTTTCCTAAAGTTGTCTCTATGACGGTTGCTATAGCAGTAACATCTGGATCAGAGTGGAGAAGCATGGCTGGACAAGTAGAAAAGGGCATGTCCTAAGTAATGATACTTAATTTATATTGTTTAGCTTATGTCCACTTCTCCACCTCCAATTAGAATAAAAGAAGAGGAGGATTTAGAAGAGTGGGAGATCTAGAAGAGGAGGATTTTCCTGAGTTGCCAGCCACGCTGAGAAGGTTAGCTCTACACTAGCTCTGATACATGGTGGGGAGGGGGAAAGGAGGGAGTGAGAAGGAAGAGCAAAACTGAAAGGCAAGACATAATGGTGAAGGGGGGAAATAAGAGACACAAGGGAAGAGGAAAGGAAAGAAAAGCAATAGATGGGAGATAAGGAAGGCATAAAAATTTGATGTTGAAAGAGGAAGGCAGAGAAAAACAAGAGTTAAAAAGAAAGAAGAGTGAGAGACTTAGGAAGAAAAGGATAAATAAAGAGGGCTGAGGATACCTGACTCCATATAAATTCTACTGCGCTAATTCCATAAGGACTCTCAGGACTGCCATTACTGCACATATGCAGAAAATGAGCCCAGTGGCAGGTATTTCCAATGTATGTAATTACTTGTTCACACCTCCACCACGATTATACAGAGAAGAGAGATAATAAATGGTCTATCTAGCATTTTAGATGACTTTTCTTGAGACACAATTCTAAAAGATACTGCATGACTGAGGGCAAACTAACTGAAGCCAAACTAAACTCTCCCCGATTTAAATAAGGTGAAGCAGCATTCTGAAGGCATTGTAAAATACAATCTGCCACAAACATGGGTTCAGTTAATCTGGTCCAGAGAAATTGTGGTGCATGAAATTAGAGCTGGCCTAGTAACTGTAGGAAAATATAAACTTCAATGACCAGAAATGTCTGGACCTGGGCAATAACTCAAACGGAGAGACTCCAGGAGTCTTTTTCCCAACTGAGCAAAGTGACACGGAGATAAAAGATTCAGTGTAATATATGGGTTTTAGTTGCACTCCTCCTCTTACTAAGGTTACCCTGCACATATCTCAGCTCTTGGCTCATCCTTAATCACTGCAAGTGGGGAAGGTTACTGAGATTTTTCCTCCAATTCCCTTTTGGCACATGTGGACCTCACAGAGAAGGCTTCTTGCCTGTAAAATGCCATGAACAACAAAGGTCAAGCATTTCTCAGAAGTAAAATGGTTGCCAGGGATGGGCACACACCTGGCAGAATGGTTGCCAGGGATACTTGTGATACTCCCGAGGGAATTCTGTGCCAGAAAATTAAAAATTCTGCTAAAAATAATTAAAATTCTGCAAACAATATTTTAAAATTCTTCAAAATTCTGCATATTTTATTTTTTCAATAAATAAACATGGAGGCTCCAGCATGGCTGTGGGAAGCACAGGCCATTGACTGCACAGAGGTGGGAGATCACCCTGCAGCACTCCCATGCATCCACCAGACACAGACTCAGCAGTGAGGCTTCACCCAACCATGATGCAACGCAAAGGCTGGGGCTGTCCCCGAAACACCTTGGGGTCCTGCCCCTCCACGCCAGGTGCACGAACATAGTAAGCAAGAAAAACAGAGTCTCATACACATGTCCATCCCTGGCTCCCTATCTGGGTACGGGCAAGTAGGCTCAGCCCAGCAGGATCCAAGTGTGGAGGGGCTTAGTGTGGGGGATCCATATGTGGGATGAGAGGGTTCTGTGGGGGGGAGGAGTCTGGGTGTGGGCAGCTCAATGGGGAATCCAGGGTGGGGATCTGGATGCACAGGGAGTCATTGGGGGCTTCTGGGTGCAGGGGGAATGGGACTCTGCAGGGTGTCCAGGTACAGGTGGTTGTGGCTCAGCATGTGGGGGACATGAATTCTGTGTGCGTGCAGTGATGCAGAATTCACCCAAGAGTATTGTGAGCACCATGGTAAAGGTCATGCTCCCAAAGAAGCTTCAAATGAAGACATAGAGGAACTCAGAGATCCTCTTCCATCACATTTCTGAATACAGTTATAATTTCCCCCATAATTCCTCTCAGCAGGAAGAAATGTCTTGTCTCCACAGACCTGAGTCCTTTACCCTCTTCCCTGTCAACATTTAGGCGTAGGACCCAGAGAGCACCTCCCATTTCTATGAAAACAGAAAGTTGCTACTGGAATCTCTGCACTGAGAAATACCCTGCACTGGGGTCAGTGAAAGGAGGAGGCAGAGTGTTTATCCATCCAGGCACAATATGATGGAACAAGGGATGGAAGACACAGAGCTATGGGGAGAGTGTACTATGTCAGGAAAGTGATGTAGGAGGACTTATTAGGTGTAGGAGGACAATGGCAAATGAATATGGGATAGCAAGGTATCAAGGTAGCATAAGAGAAGGAAACAGATTAATAAAGTAGCAAGCCTTAGGGTGGGAAGGATTTAAAATGAAGCAAGACCCTTGATCTCAAACTGGTGCAAAACATATTGACCTGAACCAAGTAATGAATAACCAGAAATGGGAATAACCTGACTTCTTGTGAAGAAAGACACAAGGGAATTTTGCACTGTTATATTATGGAATAGCATATCTGTGCTAACAAGGAAAATGTTGGGCATCACTTCGCCACCTGTGTTCCAGGTGCAGAATTTATATATGGAAAAGGCAAAATGAGCAAAAATGTATTTGGATACCTCATTGCTGAAGGCATTTTTAAGTAACACAGGATTAATCATTCTTCTAATCAGAGGAAGATTGAGGACTCAGAATTTATTAGCACTGAGCAACTTACTTGGATAAATTGCTCAAAGCACCTAATTAAATTGATATACTGGTTTACCAGGTTGTAAATTTTAAAGCCTGAAACTCTGTAAACAGCACAAAGGTGTTTAGCCATTACTCTTGATGCATTTTTCTTTTGGTAGAATATGTAATCATAACTCCAATATCCTCATAAAAATTACCTTAAAAAAGTGGCGTAGCCACATCAAGACCCTTCTCTTTCCATAAATTGCTAAACAAATCACAGTGAATTTTATTAGAGATGAATGTGTAAATTAATAGTAATATTTACAACACCAAATGGTTTCTTTTTATCAAAAGCACACTTTGGGCTCTTGGTGTCTTAGTAATAATGTTATTGTGTGAGAAATAATTGTCATTATTTCCAAGGCGGGACAGTTTGCTCAGGTCCTTGAAAAAATAGCAGGAGGCAGTTAAGGGTTTAGACAAGAGGTCTCCAAACTGTGGGGTGTGCCCTGCTGGGGGGACATAGAGGACCATTTGTGGGGGCTAGGGCCTGGGCCAATCCCCAAGGAGGGTGGGGAGGGAACACCATCCAGGTCTGCTCCTGCCCTTGGCCCTAGCTGTTGGTCCCATGCCCAGGACTTGCTCCCAGCCCTGTGCCCGGGGCTCCTTACCTGGCCCCACACCCAGGGTCCCGGCTGCCAATTCCATTGCTGGCCCCATGCCTGGCGCCCTGGCTCCTGGCTGGGGCTCAGCTCCAGTCCCAGCACTGCCCCAGTTGTGGCCCCAGCCTCAGCCTCCTTACCCATCTGTGTCCTCCCACCCTGGATCTGCGGCCCTGCTCCCAGCCCTGACTTGGGGGGGAATGTGAACAGAGACGGGGCTGCCACCTGTTTTAATACAAAGACCGACGGCTCCCCTTCCCTAAGTCAGGGCCAAGCCTCAGGCTGTAGGGGCTGGAATTGTGGGGTAGACACTTGACAGCCCAGGAGTTTGGTTTTCAGAAGTGGATGATTTAGAGAGCCTCTGCCAGGGGCCCCCAGTGCAGCTCCCTAATGGAGCCTGAGGCACCTGTGGCAAATTTATGCCCTTGGGTGCATTGCAGATGGCCATGTGACTCACTCCTCCCCACCTGCACACACACCCTGGAGCTGCCCCTGCCCACCCCACAGTGTAGACCAGGCCTCAGGCTGTGAAGAGTCCACACCATTGAGTCACACAGTTAAACCGACTTCACCCCTGGTATAGACAGCGAGAATTCTCCATCACCCTAGTCATCGCCTCTTGGGGGAGTGCAGCGGCAGCATCTCAAGTGTAGACCAGCCCTTAGTTATACTGTGGGAACTAGTGTTTAGTGGCTCAACAATTGTCACCTCTTGAACCATCTCTTCTGTACATTTTTTAGGGCTGAGTTGTGTGTCCCCTGCCCACTTTGGAGAGCTGTTCCAAGAGGCAATCGTTTAAAAGGTCAAGCAACTGCTTCTCCATCTCCTGGCCTGCTGCGAGGTTCGACCTCTGAATAGGTGCTATGTGAAATCCTCCATTGCTATCACTTTATTCAACTCTGCCTCCAATCTCTCCAGTGTTGCAGCCTCAGTCTCCAGTCCTTGGTTTTTGGGCTGGCAGTACAATCCCACTGCGGTATTTCAATTCCTAGGACTTGGGGTTTTCCTCCCTACAGATTCGGGTGTGGGATCCAAATGGGATCTCATTAGAGTCTATGGAAACTTCTAGATATAGTGCTAGCCCCCCACCCCCGCCCCCAACAACAGCAACAACCTGTCTCTGGGATAATTCAAAGCTAGGTATTGCAGTTCCCACTGCTGGTTTTCATTCACGGGTGCAGCCAGCTGCAGTCTGGTGGGGGAAGCATGTACGGGGTTGTGTTAATAAAGGAAACGCTGAGTTGGGAACAGCAGCACAGTGCCCCTGGCTGTCAGCCTCCACATTCTCCTGGAATGGATAAGGAGTTGGATTAGCCCTGGGGGGACTGCCAGGAACATAGGCTGGTAAATCACTGCTCCTGTGGGGGAGCTGTTATCCCCCAGCACACGTTGGCCTGTGGGCCAGCCCCCCTGGCACCCAGATCAGCTAGGCTGGGGCAGGAAGAGCCAGGAGCCAGGCACAGCACCCCTGGGGCAGGTTTGGGGTTTCCTGCTCTATTGTGTGAGGACAGAGTGTTAACAAAGGGTCAGATCCTCAGCTGGTGTGAATCAGCCTCACACGGTATTTGCTGTGTTGCCTTAAACCCAGTGGGATCTGGCCCTATATGTCCCTCTGTAGGGCTGGCTATGGGGGACTCAGCTAGCCCAGTGATTGGGCTGGGCAGGAACTGAGACCAATAGGAGAGAAAGCCAGCGGATCTGGGGGATTATCTGCCATGGCAGGGCTCCTTCCACAGGAGCTGACAGCTTCCCTCGGCAGCGGACAGGTTAATGCGCTGCCGGTCAGGTGCTGATGGCCCCTCTGGCACTGTGCCATGGGGGCTGGGGGGGCTCAGTGTGGTGCACAGATGTGCGCAGCTGTGTGGGGGTGAGGAGACAGCAGGGCCAAGGGGGAGCACCAGCCCCTGCCACGTGCTGGGCCTGGCTTTGAACAAGGGCCCTGCAGGGGCTGCCTTTGCCCGGGGCTGTGCTCTCTGCTCTCTGCTCCCCTCTGGGGGCTGTGGTGCCAGGGAAACACTCTTCATCGCTGTCCCACCCTGGGTTGGTGCCTGCCCTGCCGGGGTCTGGAGCAGGGGTGTGCAGCACCAGGAGGTGAAAATCGCATCAGGATCTGAAAACCATGACAGCGGCTGAAGAAAGCCAGCTTGGAAATGACAATGCAGAGCTCATCCCAACGCAGCTGTGAACTCACCTGGCTCCAGCTTCACGTCCCAGCCCCCAGGGCTAAAACATATTAAAGTTTGAAATGGAAGCCAGGCTTCTCTCAGGATCTCCTGATTTCAGATGGAAGGATCTAGACTGTTCTCAGTGATACTATAAGACAGAACAAGGAGTATGGTCTCAAGTTGCAGTGGAGGAGGTTTAGGTTGGATATTAGGAAAAACTTTTTCACTAGGAGGGTGGTGAAGCAGTGGAATGGGTTACCTAGGGAGGTGGTGGAATCTCCATCCTTAGAGGTTTTTAAGGCCTGCCTTGACAAAGCCCTGGCTGGGATGATTTAGTTGTGGATTGGTCCTGCTTTGAGCAGGGGGTTGGACTAGATGACCTCCTGAGGTCCCTTCCAACCATGATAGTGTATGATCTTCCCTAATTTCCCAGAGCCTGGGTGTCTCTACTTTACAACCTTGTGATAATTATGTGGCCAATCACAACCAGACACTGCAGCTGGAATTTTGAATAAATAAATACTCAAAAAAAAAAAGGGCATTTATCTCTACGTGATACACATTGGCCACTTTTATTTAGTGCTGTTTCTGCTCAGTCTTCCACACCTGGGAATTTGGTGGGAATCTATTCTCTTGGTATTTTGCATGTTGCTTATATTCTGAAGTACCACTTCTGTTAATGATTTGCCTGGATAAGAGCCATGCAGACTCCAAAATAAAATGTATTTTGTGCTCCATCCTGTTTTTAATCTTCCAAAGAAATAGCATTTCTTAGATTAATGGTATTGGAGATCTTTACAGACATGATTTCAAAGAAATCTAGGTAGTGTAAATATCTGACCTTCTGGTAGTTCTCTGAATTCCCTCTGTGACTCAGGGTTCCCAGCTTTTCCTGGATCAGTGTTTCTTAACCAGTTGGTCACAACTCCCAAAGGGGGCATGTAAGGCAATCGCAGGGGTCATTGTAGATGTGTGGACTCACCCCTACAGCGCCTCCTACTGGTCACTTCTGGGAATTAGCTCATTCCAGCTAGGAGCACCCTCTGCAGGCTGGTGATCCACCTGTCCTCTTGGTCCCCCCTGTCCCTTCCTGGACCATGGTGCCCTTTTAACTGGAGTGCTGCCCGCTGGCTGTATCCCACCAATCTGGGTCTCCCCTCCCTGGGGAACCCCCAAGCCACTATCCCCACTTTGCCTCAGTTTTGGCTACTGCCTAGTTTCCATCTAGCCCCCATTCACTAGGAAGACTGCAGTATCAGCCACTCATCATAGGCAAAGAGATTTGGGTTTGGACCTGATGTCTTGGTCTGCCCCGGGCTGCCCTCTGCAACCCCCAGTACCTCTTGGCCTTATGCTAGGCTGCAGCCTGGGGCTTTCCAGGCAGGAGCTCCCCAGCTCCTCTGCCTTTCCCCAGCCCTGCTACACTCAGGTACTCTGTGTCTAGCTCCCTGCAGCCAGGCCTTTCTCCCTCTACAGCCAGAGGTAGACTCCTGAGTTCCTGGCTCCCAGCCTCTTTATACAGGCCAGCTGTGGCCTGATTGGGGCATGACCCAGCCGCAGCCACTTCCCAATCAGCCCAGCTTAGTAGCTCCCAGCCACAAGCTTCCCCCAGGGCTGTTTTAAGCCCTTCAGGGCAGGAGCGCTACAGTCATATTATTATAATACAAAGCAAAGAAAATCTCCCTCCCTATTTCCCTGCATCTCCTTACCTTATGAAGTCTGGTATTCTCTGCAAACCTCTCAACAAATATGCACACAAATAAATTATAGAGGTTTGGCACCTCATACACTTACTGTTATGTAGTCATTAAAAATTTTGACTATGATTGAGGGTTTGCCAGCTTGGGAAGGAGGCGAAACACTGGTGTAGGTCAGTTGGGTGCACTAAACACTTAGAAATATTTTTAAAGATCCATTTGCTTGATCATTGCCATGAAAGCCAGATTCCTACCAGAACTAGCACAACATAATAAAAGAGGAATTATTTAGGGTGGGCATAGAAGTGTGAGTAGAGTAAAGGGGTGATATTGAGCAAAAGGGAAATATCAGGGAAAATTTTCCTGACTGTGAAATTTACTGGACTAGGGAGTAATCTCCCTGCAGGAAGGTGTGGGTTTTAAATTGCTTGAATCATTTAAAAATGAACTGGACAATATATTACAGGGAACATCCTGTGCTGGAAAGATGATGTAGTTGGTTTATTCCATCCCTAATAGCTACGTTTCTGTGTATCATAAAACTTAATAATTTCATTCAGACGTGTGTAATTTCATAAAACTTTATGATAACGTTGTATTAATTTAGGTGCTGTAACTAAACCTTGCTTAACCTTCAGTTTAAATGACAGTAGGTCAGATTTTGAAGTGCCTTGTGTCACTGTACAACTTTCCAAATGGCCTACAATGTGACATCATGGCAGGAGCCAGAGTAACTATGTGAGCTATTGCTCAAAGCTCTGAGCTAGGAAGAGCTGTGGAACAACAACAACTCTTCCACCTGTTTTTCACAGTGTTTGTTTTTTTAATATGCAGGGATGAAAAGGGAACACGGTCCCAGTCAGCAAGTGTGGGTGTGTTCCACACAGATCCATCTGTACATGTAGACCCCATGATCATTTAACTGCTTTGTCAACTTCAGGGTACAACTTATTCCGAGTCGGTGCTGTAACACATTGTGGATATACAGCATGGTGGGAAGGAAGGAAAGGCAGGTAGAGATAGCTCATCTTCTTCAGACTCTGCATCCTATCAATTGATTGGAGACAGTGAAGGAGGATCTGAGGCAGTGGAGTTACTTAGGATTTATACTGGGATAAATGAAATAAAAATCTAGCCTCCAAAAAAGAACTTCAGTCTTCAGGCCCGTCACCCCAGCACCTTTTTCAAGCACTAATTTCATTCATATAATCATAGAATATCAGGGTTGGAAGAGACCTCAGGAGGTCATCTAGTCCAATCCCCTGCTCAAAGCAGGACCAACCCCAACTAAATCATCCCAGCCAGGGCTTTGTCAAGGCAGGCCTTAAAAACCTCTAAGGATGGAGATTCCACCACCTCCCTAGGTAACCCATTCCACTGCTTCACCACCCTGCTTCATTTAAAAAAAATGGACTCTGCAGAAAATTCATAATCTTCTATTTGAGACCTTACAGTCTGTTAGATTTAATTGTAATTTCAATGTCACAAATCAAATTTGGCACCCCCATTCATGCTTTGACTTCAGGGCAGATAAGAAGAGAAGAAGATGCGGAGAAGGGAGTATTATTTAGAAACAAATGGCCAGATTCTGCTACCTTTAACTCACTCTAGGTAGTACCTTACTCTGCGAGTATCTGCATCCATTTCAATGGTGTGTGAGCAAAGGTGGCGTAAACCAGCTCAAATATTTTAAAGTTAAATTTAAGGGAAAAGAAAATGATGAAAGAAGCATGAAATGTGCATGGAATTATGGTGAAAGTTCATATATTTTTCAAGTGTTCCATTTAATGAAAGGAAATTATTGGGTTTTTGTTAGATGATATTTTGAATGAGACCCTGCCAAAGCTGACAAGGTCTTTCTTGAGCGGTGGTCATTTTATTCTTCACATTGCTTCTATAAATAAATATCTAAAAACCGTTTGGCCCATTATTTGGATCATTATGTTCCAGGAGACAGAGGGCTATGTGGGTGGATAGAAATCAATGAAACACTGTAAAGAGACATCACTTAAAAAAATTGCAGAATTTTGCCAAGTGCCATAATGGTAGAGTCTGAATAGTTTTTCTCACATCTGAAAACAAACTGCAAAGTTGGAGCCCAGCAGCTCCAACATAAATACAACTTGAGATGGTACCTTTTATGGTTTTGTTTAGAAAGAGAAACCGAAGAACTCTTATGTGTGTGCCACAATGAAAGAGGATTGTGAAATGAAAGGTCAGAGTTTCTCATTTGTTATTTTTCAAAATAATGACTCCGGATTCCCTCCCCACAGAAAAAGAGGTTGTTTATTTTTTTAATGATGAGCTGTTACCCAAAGTAACAAAGTGGCATTCTGTCGACACCAGATGGTAACTGAAAAATGGGATTCCAGAGTGTTCTATTTATTAGAATGTTTTCTGCATTTCTGTATCCATAATTTAGTTTGGGGCCCTCCGTGATCACCAATATTCAAATAGCGTTCTCTTCTCAGGTCAGCCTGTGTGAGGCAAAAGGTTTTCAAAACAGCAGGACCTGAACAATCTCCTACTGCTCAAAGAAGAGAATATTACCAAGCTTCTGTCCTTCTGTCTGCTTTCATTGTAATACTAATTTACATCCTGAGCTAAGGGACTATGTTTTTATTCAGAAAGAAGCAGCTTATGTTCCTGTATGCTAATGCAAGGAGGCTTGAATTATAACCCATCACTTTAAAGTTACATTGCTTCCTAGGCCATGACGTAAGTAGGCAGCTTAGCATTCCATATATTAATGGGAAGTGATAGGCAGTAGTTATTGAATGGTACAGTTTCTGAACGATTGTTCCTGTGGCTGATTTTCATAGTGAGATCAAAAGTGGTTATGGATGAGCTAAAAATAATCAAGACATACTTATCTCGCCATCTCATCAGGTTATTACTCACTTTTTAAGAGGCCATATTTTAAGTAGCAATTTAAGGATGACTGTGTGATTTATAAATAGATACTCATGAAATTCTGTGCACAAGGTCGCTCGTATTATGCAGCACGTTAGACCTATTCTGAGGATCAAACACTCTGAAATTATGCAGCAGGGTCCAGCTTGAGGAGAGGATCCCCCTTTGCCCACCAGCCTTCTGCCACAATCATCCCTTCAGTTCCGTAGATCTAGTACAACACAACACCTCTCAGCCTGATGACACAAGTTAACTTAACCTCTCTTCCTTTCCCTAGGGACCTGTAGGAAAGATCTCTCGGGGGGAGGTGGCTAAGAAGACAGGCTGCAGCTGAGGAGTTAATATTAAGCAGGAGTAAACTTGCAGGAAGAGGTTCTTGCCCTGCAGTGCTCCTAAAAATTGGATCTAACCAGCCAGCCACTACACCTCATGGAGCAGAGACACTATGGTTCCAGAGTTACTTTGGCCCTGAGACTGAGATGGAGCTTTAGAAAGGTTCTACTGGCATGATTCAGCCTAGAGAAGAACCTGTCTCCTTATCACCCTCCTGACATCCCAAGTGTGCTATAGAGTAAGTACTGCAGGAAATGTAGAAAGGCCATATTTCCTGTACATTCTTCATGCACTCTTTGGTTTCCTGTAACACAATTCCTTCTGGGAACAGAAGCAAAGAAGCCCAGGACAGTGCGCTTGCAGGGTGCAGTTACACAGATTAATAGGAAGTTTTATTACCTCATTTCTGTACATAGTTCCTGTTCATAATAAAGGGTGTATACTGATACTGGTCTACTCATCAGTAAGATACATGGTACAAGGAGTGGAAGACCCAGTGAGAGGTAAATTTACAGTGTCTGCCATAAGAGCCTGCACAACTGTAAAGTAACTCCCTCACCAGTCCAGAGAATCAGGGGAAATGCTGAATGTGCCTGAAAAAAGTTCAAACAGCAGTTTAAGCTGTACATGAAAGCCACAGGGGCAAATAAGCTGGAGAGTGAGCAAAAGCTTGTAGGCATGGAAGCCCTGGATGTATACAATACATTCCATGCAGACAGTGGTGGGGAGAGAGACAAAAGCTTTACAAAAATAATGAAAATGTTTGAGGATCATTGGGTCCCTAGAAAAAATGTTACTTTTGAAAAACATATGTTCAGAATGAGAACACAGAATGAAGGGGAAACAATAGAGGCTTTTGTTATAGACTTAAAACTAAAAAGTCAGTCCTATGAATATGGAATATCGAAAGACTCTCACTTCAAAGTCCAGATTGTCCTGAGGTCTAACAATAAAAAAAATCCATGAATGGTTACTAAGGGAAATGGAGCTGACACTAGAAAGGGTAATATGTATATACTAAGCAGCAGAACAAAGAAAAACTCAACTCAAAAGTCTAGAGAAAGGCACAGAGCTCATGGCTGAGGACTATAGCAAAAGCAGAAAGGGAAAAGTTTGCAGAAATAAGTTGGCTCAGGGACAGAACCATGGAATATAGGAAACAATGCCTGTGATGTGGGAACCAGCTTGAGTATTGGAAATGCCTGACATTTGGGTAAATATGTAGAAACTATAATAAACACAACCATTATGATCAAATGTGCAGAGAAAGCAGAAAAGTGCCTGCATTAAGTTCTGAGCTGTTTTTAAGGATAATAATGGAGAAGGCTGAAAATTCACAAGGTTCACCAGTTTAAATTTTCAGAAAGCCTTTCACAAAGTCCCTCACCAAAGGCTATTAAGCAAAGTGAGCTGTTATGGGATAAGAGGGAAGGTCTTCTCATGGACTGGTAATTGGTTAAAAGATAGGAAACAAAGGGTAGGACTAAATGGTCAGTTTTTAGAATGGAGAGAGGTAAATAATGGTATCTCCCAGAGGTCTGTACCGGGTCCAGTCTTATTCAACATTTTCATAAATAATCTGGAAAAAGGGGTAAACAGTGAGGTGGCAAAATTTGCAGATGATACAAAACTACTCAAGATAGGTAAGTCCCAGGCAGACTGTGAGGAGCTACCAAAGGATTTCACAAAACTGGGTGACAGGGCAACAAAATGGCTGATGAAATTCCATGTTGATAAATGCCAAGTAATGCACATCGGAAAACATAATCCCAACTATACATATAAAATGATGGGGTCTAAATTAGATATTACCTCTCAAGAAAGAGATCTCAGAGTCATTGTGGATAGTTCTCTGAAAACATCCACTCAATGTGCAGCGGCAGTCAAAAAAGCGAACAGAATGTTGGGAATCATTAAGAAAGGCATAGATAATAAGAGAAAATATCATATTGCCTCTATATAAATCCATGGTATGCCTACATCTTGAATGCTGAGTGCAGATGTCGCCCCATCTCAAAAAAGATATATTGGCATTGGAAAAGTCACAGAAACTGGCAACAAAAATTATTAGGCATATGGAATGTCTGCCATATGAGGAGAGATTAATAAGACTGGGACTTTTCGGCTTGGAAAAAAGACAACTAAGGGAGGATATGATAGAGGTCTATAAAATCATGACTGGTGTGGAGAAAGTAAATAAGGAAGTGTTATTTACTCCTTCTCTTAACACAAGAACTAGGGGTCAGCAAATGAAATTAATAGGCAGCGGGTTTAAAACAAACAAAAGGAAGTATTTTTTTCACACAACACACAGTCAACCTGTGGAACTCCTTGCCAGAGCATGTTGTGAAGGCCAAGACTATAACAGGGTTCAAAAAAGAACTAGATAAATTCATGATGGATAGGTCCATCAATGGCTATTAACCAGGATGGACAGGGATGGTTTCCCTAGTGTCTGTTTGCCAGAAGGGGGAAGGATCACTTGATGATTACGTGTTCTGTTCATTCCCTTTGGGGCACCTGGCATTGGCCACTGTCAGAAGACAGGATAGTGGGCTAGACGGACCTTTGGTGTGACCCAGTAAGGCCATTCATATGTTCTTATAATTAAAATGTGCACAAATGAACCTTATCTGTCATACAATATAGATACTAGGACACGAGTAAATGTAATGACCGAAAGTGAAAGAGAGACATACGGAGCACATAAAAATGGATGGGTCAAAAATGTCTCTGAAAGACTATAATGGAGGATCAATTCCAGCACTGGGAGAGGGCACAGAGACACTTAAATACAGAGGGAAAATAATAAATCTAGAATTTGTAGTAGTACACAGAGGCAACCAACTAGTCTTGGGCCTATAATCCATCTGAGGCCTTATTAAGAGGATATATGGCATAGAAAGACAACATAAAGCGATATATGAAAGTATTAATAGCATTACAAGAAGATGTCACAGGAAATGTGTACCTCTAGTAACACACAAGATACAGGTAAGGGAAGATGCAGAAACTGTGGTATATGCTACACAAACATTTCCACAAGCCTTAAAGAGGCTAGAGGTTCGCTTCTTAGTAATTGTAAAAAAAAAAAAAAAAGAAGGAATTGCAGCTGGGTATGGACCTTAGAGAGCTGAACAGAATCGTAAAAAGAGAACACTTTCCCTTGCCCACAAGAAGTGAACTATTATCTGAGATGGCAGGTGCCAAATTCTTCAGCAAATTAGATGCATCAGCTGGATTTTATCAGATCGCGTTGGACAATGAGCACTCCAAGATCTGCACTTTCAATACATCATTTGGCACATAGTGCTTCTTATGACTGCTTTTTGGGATAAGTTCTAGAAGTATTTATCCAGACAGCGAGTCAGTTGCTAGAGGGTGTAGCAGGCAGGAAAGCGTACACTGATGACATAATAATTGGGGCAGTACTGCCACTGAATATCAGGAATGACCGAGGAGAGTGCTGGAAATTGTGAGAACTAATAACCTTAAAATGAATTAGGCCAAATGTCAATTTCAAATAACAGAAATAATATACATGGGAAAGAGTCTGACCTCCAAGGGAATCTTGCCTGATGAATCAATGATTCAGGCAAACCTAGACATTCCAAAACCTGAAGATAAAAAGGGAATTCAAAGGCTGATACATATATCGACTTACGTCAACAAATTCATACCTACCTATACAGCTCACACCACTCACCTAAGACATTTCCTCCATAAGGCCACTGAGTGGACATGGATGCCAGAGCATAAGAGAAAGTTCAATGACTTCCAGCACATTTGGACATCAGTTCCAGGATTGCTTTTTTTTTGGACCCATTGAAAGACAAACTTTTCACAGATACTTTGAAAGGAGGGTGGGCAGTACAGGTCTTACATGCATCTAGAACTAAGATAGTTGCAGGAAAGATGTACGCAGACATTGAAAAAAAGAGAGTCGAGGTCTGGCATAGGGAGATACAAGATGTCATAATTTTTGCTATGCCTGTAGCTTCAAAGCAGAAATTGATCACAAACCACCAATTGGAAAACACAAAAAAGATGTGGAGAACCATCACCAATGATACAGCCAACAACTTTTGAAAATACAAAAGCATGATGTGATCCTGGAGTTCCAATCTAGCTACCATGTAGTAATGATAGACAAATTTGCTGGCACAGTCCTCAGCTAAAATCTCTCCTACGCATCATCAGTAATCTACAACCCATCCTGGACAATGACCTCTCACTTTCACAGGCCTTGGGAGACAGACCAGTCCTCGCTCACAAACAGCCCATCAGTCTTAAGCATCTTCTCACCAACAACCACATACCACACCATAGTAACTCTAACCCAGGAACCAATCCATGCAACAAACCTTGATGCCAACTCTGCCCACATATTTACACCAGCGACACTATCACAGGACCTAACCAGATCAGCCAC